>NW_006786512.1:1562035-1566266 GCF_000442215.2 Lipotes vexillifer
TCTTTCCCTCTTTTTCTCTCTTTCTCGCTCTCCTACCTCACAGCATGTCATATTCAGATTCTTGCTGACCACAGAGTAGATCTCAGGTAGAGAAGAAAGCCTGGACATTTAATGGGAAAAAGTGATGTGCAGTGGTCTTTAGGCCCACCCTTGGCTGCCTAACATGCTCCTCACTCCCTCCTGCAAGGAGTTCTTATAAACAGCAAGGTTCTGTGGGTTTTTTCCAGCAGCAGTGGGCCAGAGTGCAGATATGAACTAAACCCGTCTTCAGGCGCATCAGGGACCAGAGAATTATCAGGGCGGTGCTGCAGGAGGTCAGGCAAAGGATACTAAAGGTCTCATGTCATCTGCCATTCTTGTCCTTTTCACTAATTTTTTGTTTTGTTTTGTGTTTTTTTGCGGTATGCGGGCCTCTCACTGCCATGGCCTCTCCCGTTGCGGACGCGCAGGCCCAGCGGCCATGGCTCACGGGCCCAGCCACTCCGCGGCATGTGGGATCTTCCCGGACCGAGGCACGAACCCGTGTCCCCCGCATCGGCAGGCGGACTCTCAACCACTGCACCACCAGGGAAGCCCCTTTTCACTAATTTTTATTGGAATTCTGTGTCTTGTTTTGTTTTGTTTCCAGAGAACAAAGGTCATCTCATGAAAGCAGTTGATACATTTTAGCCCTTTTTCCTTGAGCAGGAATAGAAGGAAGGTGAGAGGAGTTTGGAAATCCAGGAGAAGGCCGTGGATTAATGTTACAGGGCAAGTACAATAGAAGGTTTAATTGTTTAGGAGGCAGCCGTGGTGTGGTAGCCAGAGTGGACTCAGAATAGCCAGACACATCTTTGTCTCTTACTTTCTATAAGATATTTGACAAAGTACTTATAACTCTGAGCTGTGGTTTCCTTATTTATAAAATAAAAATATATACCTTGTATAAATATCCAAAGCACAATAGGCATACACAAACACACATTTATCCATATAATTTCATCTCATTTACTTAATGAAATAATACATGTACAATGCCTATTATTCCAAAGACATAGTAAGTGCACAATAAACAGGAGCTGTGGGCTTCCCTGGTGGCACAGTGGTTGAGAGTCTGCCTGCCGACGCAGGGGACACGGGTTCGTGCCCCGGTCCGGGAAGATCCCACATGCCGCGGAGTGGCTGGGCCCGTGAGCCGTGGCCACTGAGCCTGCGCGTCCGGAGCCTGTGCTCTGCAACGGGAGGTGTCACAACAGTGAGAGGCCCGCGTACCACAAAAACAAACAAACAAACAAACAAAAAACAGGAGCTGCCATCACTGTTTCCAAAATCATGGTGATGGTTTAAAATAATGAATCCTGGTCTGTGAGCACAGAGCACCTTCCGTAGAAGGAGGGGTTCTGAAACAATCTGAGGGGGCTCTTATTTATTTTTTTATTTTTATTTTTTTGTCTGCATCGAGTCTTCGTTGCTGTGTGCCGGCTTTCTCTAGTTGTGGCGGGCAGGGGCCACTCTTCCTTGCGGTGCGCGGGCTTCTCATTGTGGTGGCTTCTCTTGTTGTGGAACATGGGCTCTTGGTGTGTGGGCTTCAGTAGTTGTGGCACGCCGGCTCAGTAGTTGTGGCACGCTGACTCAGTAGTTGTGGTGCCGGGGCTTAGTTGCTCCATGGCATGTAGGATCTTCCCAGACCAGAGCTTGAACCTGTGTCCCCTGCATTGGCAGGTGGATTCTTAACCACGCGCCACCAGGGAAGTCCCTGATGGGGCTCTTTTAAAGCTTTTGTTTAGGATAGAGGTAGGGAAGAGAAATAATTTAAAACTCTTTAAGAAAAACTACAAGATATTCTACACTGTTTTCATAGGCAACCTGATCACACCTGGATTTTCTGGGAGAAGTAACTTCTGTATAGTGTTCTTTTCGTTCTGTGGTTTTAATAGAAAATCTGTTTTCTCTTAAAATCAGCTGCTCCTCTGCTCCTATGTAATGGTGTCCCCTGAAGATAAACCCACCATTTAGAGCTCTCTATACGTTCTGCAGCCTGCATACACTTTCTAAATATAGCAACCCAATGATTACTTAATTTAGCTAGAAATGGCAGATTGTTGACAAAGAATCCCTACTGGGTTCCAATACCTTGAAATGCAGCTTTTATAAAGCAAATCATATCTGAAGAAAGGACTAACAATGCCATTTCCTTCATATAGTGACAAAATATTTAGCTCTGTCATGGAAGTATAATTGCCTTATTTTTACAATGTTCGTATTCATTGATAAATATAGATTACCTGGAACAAGTCAGAACTGCTGCAGGGGACAAAGCAGTTGCAAAGAGGGGAGCTTTTAGTCGAGGAAACTATGTCATGCTCAGACACACCATCTGTTCTCCAACAGTTGGTTACTCAAATGACATAGATTCAGTTCCTATATAGGATCAGTTGGTTCCATACAACAACCAGAGATGAGAAGGGTCCTGCAAATATAAATCTTGTTGCCATTTTGCTACTTGGTCGTAGTGTATGGAGGGAGTGGTAGGTATTAGAATTAACATGGCCCTTACCTGCTCTTACCTATAGGAAGAGTATCTGCTCCCCTATGTCTCTTTCCTCCTGGACTTAGCCTTTGACTTTGATGAGAGCGTGCATCATCCCTCAAGAGCATGGGAACATAGTAGAGTGAGATGAACCCAACTCCGGCTGTTTAAGCAAAAATGGAATTGATTGGCTGATAGAACTGAATAGTTCAGGTGTTCAGTCAAAGCCATCCGTGTCTCTCTCCATCTCTCATGTCTGCTTTCCTCATAGGTGGTTCCTCCACGTGGATACAAGATGCCCATGGGTAGGACACTTACAGCTTGGGGTCCTAAAGTTTAAACAGACATTGTAAATTGCCTGATTGGACCAAGGCAGATAATTAAAGAGCTATGTGCTCCGACTAAAGAGTGTGTGATTTGTCCCCTAGAACTGCTTTTGCTGAACTGGGCTTTGAGGTTATACCATTAGCTATGTTGACATGTTTTCCAGAATTTGTTCTTAGAGGCTCTCTGTAGCACAGTGTCCCTTTAATAAATTACTGCAGGAGAAAGTTTTCTCAGGAAAACTATTCATTCCTATGTAACTATTTTTGTCTCTTTTTAAAAAAAAATCTGCTGGACTTTGTGAATCTATTAGAGGTATGTTTCTTTCTTTGCTTTGGTTAATTTGAGAGGTCAGAGGCAAATTTGTTGTCAACCTAAAGCAACTGCATAGGATATTATGAAGTCATTTTATATATTAACTTTACCCTCTATTTATTTTATTTTCCTATCATTACTTTTATATTGTTTGATTTCATCTATTTACTTAATCTTTTTTATCCTACGTACTATTAAAGCCACCTCAAATCAGTTTTGGAAGTAAGGTATAAATAAATAAATTTATTATTAAGGCAATATACCTGACACTCATTTAAAAGACTTAAAAAATATCTTGTGTGTACAGACTGACCCTGTAGGAATGTTTTCTTGGATCTCTCGGTGGCTCTTCTCGCAGATACCTCAGTGTAAAACTAAGGAACTCTGTATCATGAATTGTTTTAACCAGTTGACCTGTAAATGCTCACTCTGTTCCTCTAGAAGCAGAAGGGCAATTTCAAGTTTGTGTAGGAAGTTGTCCTGATTCTGGCCAAACCCTTGTGTGACCAAGCCCTCTTCTTGGCAGTGGCCAGAATTCATCGTTAGGTCCAATGACGCCTAGGGAAGCTGGGCTGTTCTGGCGTCTCCTCCCCTCCACGTAGTTGGGACATTGTTCAGTAAATACCAAGGTCTCTAGAATTCAAATCCCAACCTAAAATTGTGTGCATAGGTTCCTGGAAGTGTTTTAAGGTCCCTAGTAATTAGGGTTATTTAGGAGTGACCCCAACATTTCATTTTTTACTGTTGGAGATGAAATCTAGGGATTTGCATGGCAAGTAGCTAAACATCTATGGGATGACACAATTTTGTCTTGGTCACTGTATCCATTAGCTTTTAGTTGTATATAAGAGAAATCTAACTCAAATCAGCTTAAAAAATTGAAAGGAATTTATTGGCAGAAAAACCCAGAGGCAGGGAGAATTTTATGCGAGAATTGATCCAGAAGCTCAACAATGTCACCCGTGTCATCCTGTTTTTTCCTCTCTCCTCCTCCTTGCGCTGTGTCAGCTTCTTTTTTTTTTTTTGCGGTGCGCGGGCCTCTCACCGCTGTGGCCTCTCCCGTTGCGGAGCACAGGCTCCGGA
>NW_006786512.1:1566356-1574787 GCF_000442215.2 Lipotes vexillifer
GCCTCTCACTGCTGTGGCCTCTCCCGTTGCGGAGCACAGGCTCCGGACGCGCAGGCTCAGCGGCCATGGCCCACGGGCCCAGCCGCTCCGCGGCACGTGGGATCTTTGCGGACCGGGGCACGAACCCGTGTCCCCCGCATCGGGGGACAGGCGGACTCTCAACCACTGCGCCACCAGAGAAGCCCTGTGTCAGCTTCTTTTAAGGCTCGTTCTCCTCATCGCTGCGGAATGGTTGGCAGCAACAACTAGGGTTAGATGAGTCTTAATTCTCATCTACGGGGAGAAAGCATCAGCTTTTCCTCCCTATCAGAGCTTCCTTCTGCTTAGACTAACTTGTGTCACATGCTCACCTCTGAATCAATCAGAGGAGAGACGTGATTAAGGCCAATTAGTTCCACCTGGGGAAGGATCAAGGCCACCCAAACCACATAGCTAGAAATTTGGCGGCCCTAGTAGGAGCAAGGGAAGAAAGGCGATGAATGCTTGGAGAGTGGGAGGTGAGGGAAAACAAATGAAAAGCTCGCTACCATCACTAGAGTCTTAGGGAAGCACTTTAGTTTGTTTATGGATCCATGAAGACCCTCTAGTGTCTACCTATAGAGTGTTGAAATGGTTCTGACAGGTTGAATTGACGGCATCATTGCTTTTTTTGAACTTCCTGCACAACATTATGCAGGAAGGAAATCTATAGTTAGAATCTGGACAATGTATTTCAGGGGAGTCACAGCAGATTATGTAAAGGGAAAAGGAAAATGGATCTGTCTCACTCATACTAAGTACGTTTATCTACTCAGTGAGAAGCCACAGTTAGAAAGACTGGTAACCAGCTAGGAACCAGGCTAGTACCGAGAAGTGGAGAGCTGTGTCATCTGTACTGAGTGTAGACCAGTGGAAGAGATGCACAGAAGACCCTAAAAAAAGCAACATGCATGCTGCCTGGCAGGACCTATTGGACAGTTTCTTCAGGCAATAGAATTTAAGGACCCTTAAATTCTAATCACAGCAGGCTGTGATTCAGTAGGTCTGGGACGGCTTGTTAGACTTGGGTTTAAGCTGCAGGTATCCCACAGTCTGGAAGTTTCTGTTGGTACAAACAACACAGCTAACGGTAAAAGAGCCCTTAAAATAAACCTTCCTTCCATTTCTGTCTGATCACAAAGATCCTGACTGGGCTCAGCTTTTGCTTGGGGTATGGAGCCTGGCTTTTTAATCTAAGGATTAAGAAACCCTTAGATTTTGCAAAATCATTTCTATTGAATCTCTCCTTGAGGTCTTTCTGGCTCATAAATAGTTTTGCAATGTATATCACAGCCTCTATATTTGACTAATAGTTTGCACAAATAATAAATTCTTCCAGGAGTAAACAAGCTCATATTTTTGCTGTTTGTAAACTTTATTGCTATTATAAAATCAATGTTTTGCAACCAGAACTCTTACGGATGGTAGTGGGGGCCGTCCACAGGCACCACGGACTTTTCTCCTTTTCGGGGTGATTTTCTTTTCAGATAAAACGTTAGTGTGATTTTATATATGTAATAATCACTCCTCATCATAAATATCTCAAGAGTTAGGCAAGCAGTGGTGTACTAATAATATGCAAAGCAGTGTCTACTCATGGATGGATGGTCCTTCCCAACACAGACTACAGACCTGGCTGAAATATGGCCATCTCAGGAGTGATAAAGGCTTCAAATATGATGAAGCTTAGAAACGCATAACCTCTGGTGGAGGCTGTTTTCAAACACTTCAGCTTTCTTCCTTGACTCTCAGAATTGTCTAGATTAGAAACTCCCAGAATTACCTTATCCGTTTCGCAGTTTTGTCTTGGGCTGACTCTCATGTGACTCTTTGAGCTGTTCTCTAGTGCAGACATTCTTTTTTCTTCTTTAAAATTGGGGTATAGTTGTTTTACAATGTTGTGTTAGTTTCTACTGTACAGCGAAGTGAATCAGCCATATGTATACATATGTCCCCTCTTTTTTGGATTTCCTTCCCAGTGAGGTCACCACAGATCACTGAGTAGAGTTCCCTGTGCTACACAGCAGTAGTACATACATTCTAAAACATGTCTGTATGTCAGAATTACCTGATATTTTCTTTTTTCTTGGTGATTTAAAAAAATCATGTATGGACATGGAAAATAAAATTTCAAACATTACAGAAGGGAACAAAATGTAAAGATAGGTTTCTCTTCCTGCCTGGGCTTATCTCCTAATAATTTTTTTTTTTTTTTTTTTTTTTTGCGGTACGCGGGCCTCTCACTGCTGTGGCCTCTCCCGTTGCGGAGCACACCGGACGCGCAGGCTCAGTGGCCATGGCTCACGGGCCCAGGCGCTCCGCGGCATGTGGGATCTTCCCGGACCGGGGCACGAACCCGTGTCCCCTGCATCGGCAGGCGGACTCTCAACTACTGCGCCACCAGGGAAGCCCAATATGCTTGCACTTTTATTCACGGTGTTCTTCAAAATCCTTAACAAGTGGTAAGGCATATCCACCAACCCATCAAAACTGCTGCCAGTCCATGGTATTGGAACAATTTCCTGGAAACCCCTGCTACATCAGGGATTAACTTTTATTTGCAGGGTTATGGGGAGATCTGAATGGGGTATATTAGTTTCCTGTAGCTGCTGTAAAAAACCTGCCACAAACTTGATGGATTAAAATAGTGCGTCACAGTTCTGGAGGCCAGAAGTCTGAAACCAACGTGTCAGTGAGGCCTTACCCCCTCCCAAGGATCTGGAGTAGAGTCCTCCCTTGCTCCTTCCACCTTCTGGTGGCTCCAGACATTCCTTGGCTTGTGGCTGCATCACTCCCATCTCTGCTGCTGTCCTCACATGGGCTTCTTCTCTGTGTCTGACACTCGTCACTGAATTTAGGGCCCATCTGGATAATCCAGGATGGTATCATCTCGAGATTCTTAATTCACTTATTTCTGCAAGAGACCCCTTTCCCAAATAAGGTCACAGGTTCTGGGGGTTAGCATGTGGACATATCTTTTGGGGGGCCACCAGTCAACCCACTATACAGAGGAAGAGAAGGTTGTGAAAATGGCTCTTTGGCAACTAGCAATGAAGCATTGCAATATTTTAACCTATTTGTCTGTGTTATAAATCTTGCTTTTTGTCTTGATTTATCCACTTTAAATAGTATCTATTGATCTGGGACAGATTTCCAGACGCATTCAGATCTACTGAATCACCTGCATTTTTTAAATCTGACTATTCAGATGAGGTTGTCTAACTGAGCACTGCTTTGGGAACTGTTGCTTTAGAGCTGTGATTCTTAAATCTGGGGAGAAAGGACCGGAATCTCCAAGGTGCACAAGAGAGGGTGATGAAGATGGAAATGTGTCTTGAAAAAGTGTGCTTACCTTTGAGGTTGTCTTATTAATGACATCAAGATTACTTGGTTCTTTCAAAGCCATTAGGGGGGCTTATTTTTCTAGTTTTCCAAAAGAGGCTGTTTCAGAAGACATTTTCCAAAGAGCCACCGGTCTCACGAGTCCCCAGGTCTACAAAGATATGGCTTTACCCAGAGGTGGCTGGGCAGTCTCAAGCTGCTTTTCTATTTATTTATTTAGTCTCTATTATTGCTTTTCCTTCAAAAACAATTTCTTAAATACACGAAAGAGGCAGAAAGTGAGAGCAACGTAATGTCTGCCAGTGTAATAATAAGGTGAGGCTCGCTGAAGCTCACACACTTTGCTGTGAATCTGTTGGCTCCCCTTGTGGGGTGGGGCAGCTGCCCAGCCCCCGGCTCCTCCTGCGCCCATGGAAACACCTCCTTCAGCTTCCTTGCCTCCTGGGCAGGTGCGTGCGTAGCTCCTGGTAACCTGAGCCAGTTCCCTGGAGGCTACCCCACTGTAGGAGTTGGAGGCTTTAAGGCACTGAGAGACTGGCATGGGTTCCCTCTCCTTCTGCAAAACCCCTTCTGTCCTCGCCTCTCTCCCACTTGACGTCATTGTCCCGCTCTGATCGCTGGCCTGCTAACTTCAGTTCCCCCATCAGACACGGGGACAGCAGACTCACATAACTGCTTACCACGCTCCAATGATCAGGCAAGGTCTAATCCCCAAAACAATGCCTTAAACCACTCATTGTGGTTCCACTTCTAATGCTGAATGGGACGTTATTTTATTATTCTGTTTTTGTTGTGTTGGAGGGGATTTATTTTGAGGACTTAACTTCCCTATTATATTTTCAACTAGAACTATAAGCATGTCGGGGGAAATAGGGATTATTACTTTGTCTTGCTAAGGTGGCCTGTCACACATTCTGAATACCTTGGTGACCTCTCCAGCCCTGCCTCTCTTAGCTCTTGAGGTCCATCTTGACCTCCAGACCCTCAATTCCTTTTCACTGTGTCCATTTCCAGCTTTACTCATCTCCCCATTCAGGCTTGGTCCATAGCTTTTGGCATCCCTGCTCCCACTTCCTTCACTGCCAAGCTTCTTGACATGGCAGCTTGTCCTGGCTGTCTCACTGTTTTCTCTTCTGACATCCTTTTGTCCCATAATCATTTCTCTTGCATTCTGCAAGGTCATAGATATTTCCTAAGCCTAAAACCCAACAGATCTTTGCTTAGAACTTATCCTCCCTGACTTAGTCACAGAATGTACCATGGCTGCCGCACCTCTACCCAAGAAGCTCGTTTTCCTTCTCTTTCGTGGTATTATATTACTGCCCCCACGTCTCTAACTGCTCCTGCTCTAATTCACTCTCTACCTTTTCTTTCTTTTTAAAATAAATTTATTTATTTATTTTTGGCTGCATTGGGTCTTCGTTGTGGTGCACGGGCTTCTCACTGCCATGGCTTCTCTTGTTGCGGAGCACGGGCTCTAGGCACGTGGGCTTCAGTAGTTGGTGGCTCGCGGGCTCAGTAGTTGTGGCGCACGGGCTTAGTTGCTCGGCGGCACGTGGGATCTTCCTGGACCAGGGCTCGAACCCGTGTCCCCTGCATTGGTAGGTGGATTCTCAACCACTGCGCCACCACGGAAGCCCTCTCTAGCTTTTCTTGTCACAGCAGGCATTCAAAGCAGCCATCCCCAAGGGAAGGAGCCTGCTATATGGTTATTTGTGGGCTCTCAAGCTAGTCTGCATATATCTTAAAGCAGATATTTGGACTGACTTAACTTTGTAATCTCTCACAATTCTTGAATAATATTTTTTTTTTTTTTTTTTTTTTGTTGCAGAAATTTGCTTTACAGTTGGGTTTCCAGGAATATACCTATTCTTTTATAGCAGAACTAAAGGTAAACAGTATAAATTAGTTTAAAACTGGTACTAATGCCTAGCTCTTTTTTTAATATATATAGAGCTTTTTTTCTCTTTTTATTTATTTATTGGCTGTGTTGGGTCTTCGTTGCTGCACGCGGGCTTTGTCTCGTTGCGGCGAGCAGGGGCTACTCTTAGTTGCGGTGCGTGGGCTTCTCATTGCGGTGGCTTCTCTTGTTGCGGAGCACGGGCTCTAGGCGCATGGGCTTCAGTAGTTGTGGCTTGCGGGCTCTAGAGCACAAGCTCAGTAGCTGTGGCGCACGGGCTTAGTTGCTCCGTGGCATGTGGGATCTTCCTGGAGCAGGGATTGAATCCGTCTTCCCTGAATTGGCAGGCAGATTCTTATCCACTGCGCCACCGGGGAAGCCCTGTAGCTCGTTTGAGATAGACTGATGTTCTTTATTTTCTAAACCAACAAACTGTCCTGTCAACTCTGTATCAGTGCTTGAAATCTTACACATTCTTCCAGGTTAAGCTCAAATGAAGCCCCATGGTATCATGGATTCTTTTCTAAAGGCCCCTTAGTTGAAAACTTTCTCGTCTACTTTAAAATTCATACAAGTATTCATTCTTTTCTCTTTGATGATACTATCCCATTACTTTCCTTATTTTTTTTTTTTTCGCGGTACACGGGCTTCTCACTGTTGTGGCCTCTCCCGTTGCGGAGCGCAGGCTCAGCGGCCATGGCTCACGGGCCCAGCCGCTCTGCGACATGTGGGATCCTCCCGGACCGCGGCACAAACCCGTGTCCCCTGCATTGGCAGGCGGACTCTCAACCACTGAGCCACCAGGGAAGCCCCTAATTTCCTTTTTATTTTTTTTTCTTGCAGAGCTCCCTGTACTATACAGTATGTTCCCATCAGTTGTCTATTTTATACATAGTATCAATAATGTATACGTGTCAATCCCAGTCTCCCAATTCCTCCCTCCCCACCCCTCTCGCCCTTGGTGTCCATTACAGTTATTTTCATACTTGTCTTCTATCTTGTCTTTGGTAAGTTCCTTGATGTCAAGGTCCCAAAGTCAAAAGTTCACCACCACCACTCTCTTCTTTTTGTTGTTGTTCTCTAGCTTCCTCCTGCTGGCTCTATACATTGCATATCTTAGGTCTTTGATAAGTGTTTTAACATTTAAATCGAATGGACAGATATAGAAAGACAGGCCTGAAACTGAACCGATGTGGGAGGAGGACACAACTAACTCTAAGCACAACTGCAAAGCCACGTGCAAAAAATGGAGTGAATCTGAGTGGGATCGATGGCATTTCTTTTCCTCCTTGAGGCTGAACGCTCAAGCACAAAGCTCACAAGGACCCACAAGGATGAGCAACCATGAGAAAAGCTTTAGAATTTCAGCGTGAGGCCTAATTTGAGTGTCTGAATGAAATCTCAGCTATTTCTTGAAATTTCAGTATTTCCTGAGCCTGGAAGAAAAGCAGAAAATCATTTGATGAGAAAAATTTTTAAAGATATTTAGAAGTTCTGTTTATAGCCCTAGTTCAAGCCCCAGGATGCTACTGCCTACTGCCTTCCCCGCAGCCAGGTCCTTCCAGAATTTGGAGCATCAGCATAATCAAAGGAAAGAAAAACAATCTATTAACAGCTCTTCAAGGACTCCTTGAAACAAAACAGAACCAAATTCCATCTTTGTTTCCACTTTGATCAAAAGATTTTCCTTCTTATTTGAAACAGAGGATCATCCATGTTTCCTTAAAATATAGACAATTTTTTAAGACTCTTAGGCTGAAGGTCAGTTTGGAGTATCAGATGGAGACAGCAAACCAGCCCAGATAAGAGTTTCCAAAGCTATCCATCACTGGAATAAAAGCCGAGCAGCAGGTATTGATCCTAATTCTGAGGACAGGTTGAAAGGAGGAGGTAAGGTCACAGCGTCGTGGTTACTCACTCGGGAATATGAAAGAGGTGAGACTGTGATGAAGATGCACTGCACGGGCAACAGGAACCATCACGGACCAGGTGGAAAAGGTGCTTATGAAACACGTCAAGCATGATCTGAAAAGCCCTGTGGGTGCCCTTATGTCACCCAAATCAGGGACCCCAAAATGGAAACTGGCGGGCTTGCATTTTCTTGGCAGAGAAGACAGGACTGATTGTTAACCAGGGTGAGTCAGAGAAGAGGATTACACTCTAAGGCCATGACGGTGATAGCACATTCACGACTCTGGCACAACCAGATTGCAAGCCTCCTGATAATATGCAGTTCACTGTGCTCTAAGCCAATACTCTCTCCTACATTTTGGGGTCTATATCTCCTTTGTAGGTATTTCTATCGCTTGCTCACTAAATTTTAGAGTTTCTACTAGCTCCACTATCCTCACTGTACATGCTTTCCTGGACCATTTTCAGGATCTCCTGGACTCCCCAAACTGTACAAAGCTCAAATCTCAGTACACATACTTGCATATGGAAAAAATGTCGCTTTCTTGATTTTTTCTATAACTTAATTTGTTTTGCATCAGCATTCTACTGAAGTAGCAGAAATGTAATCTCAGGCATTTATTCTCAGTCTAGGGTTTCTCCTACCACAGGCAGACATCTCTGCCAAGCCAAGGGCCTGCCTGCCCTAAACTCACCCTACAGCGCCTGCCCTCATGGTTGCTGCAGGACGACCATCTCCAGGGCCACCGATATCCGTATTCCTAAGGTTCCTTCTTCCCTCCACCTTTGATCCCTCAGTGCAGCTGAGGCAAATCCTTTCTGGTCTCCATGCTGTTGGGGTAAGAGGCGGTGGGAGGGGAGTGACCCCCTCTCCTTCAACTCTGAAATGCTGTGACTGAAACCTTGATCTCTTTGTGTTCCCTTCAGTATATGGGTTATGGAAATACAAAACCCAAGAAAATGCTCTCAGAATCTCCTTTGAGCCCAGGGCAAAACTCAAATGTGGGAGGGGCAGAGTCGGGCCTAGGGGAACGCATTGGTTAAGGGTTCCAAAGTGGTATCCTATAGCAACACCTGCAAAAGTCAACAATTTGTGAACCCACCCCATGGATCGTTTTTGGTCTCCTGTCACACTGCAGTTCACGTCTTTTCTTATTAAGGACCCCTTGCCTTCTTTTATCTTCACGTTTTTAAACTTTCCTGAGAGAAGCCACCCACTGTTCACCCCTCCAGTCTAGTTCTCCTGTTCCTCTCTTTCCC
>NW_006786512.1:1574797-1580455 GCF_000442215.2 Lipotes vexillifer
ACACTTTCAGTGACTGTATTCATCTTTATTATTGATCAGAGGTTGAAATTATAGCAATAGAGGATGTCATTGTTGTTGTTTACTGAAACATTGATAACGAATAAATCTCACATCTCAGGTCCCATTCCTATCAGACCCTGCCATGGTCCATACATGGGATTATTCTGGAGACCTGGAGCTTGCTCTCTTTAGCTTGTACATTTTTTTAAAGTACATTAAATAACCATTTTTAATAAAGTAGATGTAATGACCATTTTTAGATTTTTTTATCTTTATAAAGCATTTTTTGTGGTGGTAAAATATACATCACATAAAATTTACCATTTTAACCATTTTTTTTTTTTTTTTCTTGCGTTATGCGGGCCTCTCACTGTCGTGGCCTCTCCCATTTGCGGAGCACAGGCTCCGGACGTGCAGGCTCAGTGGCCATGGCTCACGGGCCCAGCCGCTCCGCGGCATGTGGGATCTTCCCGAAACGGGGCACGAACCCGCGTCTCCTGCATCGGCAGGCGGACTCTCAAGCACTGCGCCACCAGGGAAGCCCATTTTAACCATTTTTAAATGTACAATTCAGTGGCATTAAGGACATAACATATTGTTGTGCAACATTTACCACTATCTTCAGAACTTTTTCATCATTCTAAACTGAAACACTGTACCCAGGTACTGTCTAATAACTCCTCATTTACCCCTCCCCAAGCCTCTGGTACCCACTATTCTACTTGCTGTCTCCATGGATTTGACTATGCTACGCACTTCAACTAAGTGGAATCATAAAGCGTTTGTCCTTTTGTGTCTACCTTATTTCACTAAGCATGTTTTTAAGGTTCATCCATGTTGTAGCAGGCTGAATAATATTCCATTGTACGCATATACCACATTTTTGCTTATCCACTCTTCTATGTGCATTTAAGTTGTTTCCACCTTTTGGCTATTGTAAATAATTCTGCTATGAACATGGGTGTAAAAATATCTGTTCTCTAGTTCCTGCTTTCAGTTCTTTTTGGTGTATCCCAGGAAATGGAGTTGCTGGATCATATGTTAATTCTGTTTAATTTTTTGAGAAACTGCCATACTGTTTTCCATTGTGTCTATGCCATTCTACATTCTCACCAGTAATGCACAAGGATTCCAATTTCTCTACATCCTCACCAACACTTCTTATTTTCTGTTGTTGTTTTTTTTTATAATAGCCATTCTAATGGATGTGAAATGGTATCTTGTGTTTTGGTTTGTTTGTTTGTTTTTGCGGTATACGGGCCTCTCACTGTTGTGGCATCTCCCATTGCGGGGCACGCATCTCCCGTTGCGGGGCTCCAGACGCGCAGGCTCAGCGGCCATGGCTCACGGGCCCAGCCGCTCCGCGGCATGTGGGATCTTCCCGGACCGGGGCACGATCCCGTGTCCCCTGCATTGGCAGGTGGACTCTCAACCACTGCGCCACCAGGGAAGCCCCAATCTTGTGGTTTTGATTTGCATTTTGTTAATGATTAGCCATCTTGAGCATCTTTTCAGGTGCTTATTGGCCATTTGCATCTCTTCTCTGGACAAATGTCTGTTCAAGTCCTTTGCCAATTTTTGAAGTGGGTTGTTTATTTTTGTTGTTGTTGAGTTGTAGGAGTTCATTATATATTCTGGATAGCAATTCCTTATCAGATATATAGTTTGCAAACACTGTCTCCCATTCCATGGGTTGCCTTTTCACTTTCTTTTTTTTTTCCTAACATCTTTATTGGAGTGTAATTACTTTACAGTGGTGTGTTAGTTTCTGCTTTATAACAAAGTGAATCAGCTACACATATACATATCTCCTCCCTCTTGTGTCTCCCTCCCACCCTCCCTATCCTACCCCTCTAGGTGGTCACAAAGCACCGAGCTGATCTCCCTGGCCTTTTCACTTTCTTGATAGTGTCCTTTGATGCACAAAGGTTTTTAATTTTTATGAAATCCATTTTTTTTGTTATTGTTGTTGCCTTTGCTTTCAGTGTCATATCCAAGAAATCGTTGCCTAATCCAAAGTGATGAAGATTTTCTTTTCTTTTCTTCTGAGAATTTTATAGTTTTAAGCTCTTAATTTTAGGTCTTTAGATCCATTTTGAGTTAATTTTTCTATATGCCAGAAAGTAAGGATCCAAATCCATCCTTTTGCATGTGGATATCCAGTTTTCCCAGCCCCTTTTGTTGAAATATTACACACTGTTCTTTCTTAAACAGTATATGGAAGACAGCAAACCTCTTCTTGAGGGCTCTTTGTCACCCTAAGATCCTTAACTCTTATTCTATGCTGTATTATAGTGACTGTCTCAGGGCTCTCCTATACTAGTGACCTCACACTACTGGGCTTTATTTGTTCCTCTCTAGGTTTTCATTGCTTTTATCTCTCCTCCTTTGTCATCAAACTGTTTACTGTCAAGATCTTAGCTGTCAAGTCTCCCTCATAACAGTGTGCCCTCCGCATTTGTTTCTGTAGACTAACAAGGCTGAGACCCAAACTTAATAAGAATTGTATATAAACTTAAAGTCAGTATTCCCTGAGGAAGAATCTAGTGGATTCATTAACAGAGTAAAGGAAATGATCTTTAGTTAAAGGACTTTATGAGAGCTTTTGACTTTCCTAAAAGATCACTGGCATTTATGCTGAGGTCTTCATCTTTGATGTCTACATAATCAGGCATGACTCACTGATGTACTGATAAATGTTTAAAAACCAGCTTTCAGGGTGGGGAGAGGGAAAGCTTCATTTTATAGTGGTTGCTGATTTCTATGGTGTAAATACTCCCAGTGTAGCCAATTTCAAGCTACCAGTTCAGTGATGTAACTGAATGTACAGATGGGAAGAGATATACAATAGTGCATCATTAGATCGTATTTTCACTATATAGATACAACAGTCATAAATAACTCCAAGAGCAGAGTTAATAACGAAAGGTAGCAAAATAATTAGAATATGATGCATTTTGAGTATTTATTACATTTATTACCTTATTTTAAATATAATTCTTTCAAATGTAAGTTTATACAGTTTAATTCTTAATAAAAACCATTTAACAAGCAGCTCACAAACCTCCTGAAAATTTAACAGTCAGCTCTTGTGAGCTGGGACAAGCCAGCTGCAGCACACTTTTGGCATCACTCAACTATTTTGCACTGAGGATAATAAAATCATAAAGTTTATTATCCCCAGAATTTGCACAGACTCAAAATGTTAATGAAGCTTTTAAAGGTTCAGATTAATTAATAAATGACATGCATGACTAGTTACTAATGGAAACAGGAATATTTGGATGGTATTCTGCAGAATATTAGATAGCTAAAAATTTCTGGGTTCTTACTTTGTGTCAGGCACTATGATAATTTCTTTATTGTCAATATCTTGTTGAATCCTGATAAAAACCCTTGGGTAAGTGTTATTATTATCTCTACTCTATAGATGAGGAAACTGAGGTTTGGGGAGTTTCGTGTGTTCAGAGACATACCAGGTTTTGAACCCATAGCTGCGTGATTCCATGCATTCAAGAATTATTTATTGAAAGCCCACTGTTTACTAGATGATGAGCAGTAAGATGGACTGAGAGGAGGGTAAGGTGGCCGGACAGAGATTGAAGGGGACCATGGTGCAAGACGAAGCTAGAGGTACCTGAGTGGCTAGACCATGCAGAACCTCCTAGGCCACGTGAAAGAGTTTGGTCTTTATTCAAGAGCCTTGAAAGCCACTGAAAGATTTTAATTGTAGGATGTGAAATGTGTTCAACTCTGCCTTTTGATGGAATTTTCTGTGTTGGGTGGGGCTCAGTGTACATAGGAGACCGGTTAAAAGTCACTACAATCATCCTGGCAAGAGAAGATGAAAGCTTGGTCTAGGGTGGAGCTGGCTTTGGTTTCTGCAGCTGGATGCATGGAGGTGCCACTTACTGAGACAGGGAGCAGTGCAAGAGAGTTCGGACATGTCGATTTTGAGGTTTCTGTAAGAGTTCGAAGAAGAGAAGTTAAGTGAGACATTGGACACCAAAGTTGGGGAGATACAAGCCATTCCTTCAATCTCTGTGCTACACTAATTATGTCATGAGTTGGACCAGATGAATCCTGAGAGCATTTGAGACCTTGGCATTTCATGATGTTACGTTCCCTGACATTTCAGGTAGGCATGAAAGAGAGCTGCTACCTCTTTCCACATGAGTCTCAGTGCTACACTAATTATGTCATGAGTTGGACCAGATGAATCCTGAGAGCATTTGAGACCTTGGCATTTCATGATGTTACGTTCCCTGACATTTCAGGTAGGCATGAAAGAGAGCTGCTACCTCTTTCCACATGTGTCTCAGTGCGCTACTAGTGGAAAAAGAATCTTTCTTTGGGTTGACTTTGAGATTTATCTCCTGTGGTATTGCTCCATTTTTATTTGACCATTACAGAATGAATTCAGATGTGCTGGCAAAAGTAAATCTTGACTGGCTCACCAGCCCAGTGCAGCTTCTTGAGGAACTGGGCATGGGAAGGACAAGCCTGGCAAAGCAGGAAGTTCACGCAGAGCCAGGCACACCATCACCAGGGGTTCAGACTTGCCCTTGTAAACCAGTCCTTAATGCCAAGCATACAGTAGGATCCAGAGCCACTTAATATGGTTGTGGAGAGAAGGGATGGAGAAGGAAAGTGATGGTGAAAAAAGCTGCTATTTTTCTTTTGCTTCTCTTTTTCATTTTTAAAAAAATTAACTTTTATTTTTTCTTTAAAAAATACATGCCAATAGTTTTTAAAAATCAATTAACTTTTAAAAATCTTGTAATAAAAACGGATCCCTTGCCCAGCCTGTCCCCACCTTCAGTCTTATTTCTCAGAGCCTAATACTTTCAAATCTTTTAACTGTTTCTTCCAGAATACACCTCCATATTTCTAAATAATATGCTTATACAGCTATATCGTCATGTATCCATTTTAATGACAAGAGTGTAGCACTTTTGAGCCAGACTGCCTGTTTTAGAATCCTGACTCTGAACAAACTAGCTGTGTGACCTTGGGCAAAGTACTTGAGCTCTCTGTGTCTCAGTTTCCTATTCTATAAAATAAGGATAACAATAGTCCCAATCTCATATGAATTAATCCTTAGAAAAGTGCCTCACAACATTGTAAATCAACTATACTCCAATAAAAATTAATTAGAGTGAGAGAGTGACATGGACATATATACACTACCAAACGTAAAATAGATAGCTAGTGGGAAGCAGCCGCATAGCACAGGGAGATCAGCTAGGTGGTTTGTGACCACCTAGAGGGGTGGGATAGAGAGAGTGGGAAGGAGGGAGACACAAGAGGGAAGAGATATGGGAACATATGTATATGTATAACTGATTCACTTTGTTATAAAGCAGAAACTAACACACCATTGTAAAGCAATTATACTCCAATAAAAATGTTAAAAAAAAGAAAAATGACAAACACTGGCATGTAAGTATTTGTAAAATAAATTAATAATAGGAGATACATTATCTTTTGACTTCCTGTGATGGTGTTTGAGGACCTAGCTCTATTACACCACTGCTGCCATCCAGACAGAGAATCCCTCCCACCTTCTGTGGCAAACATGGTTGTATCACAATTTTTGGCTAAAGCAAGGGTCAGTATTTCCATTATTATGACTATATGCAGATTATCACTGCTGAA
>NW_006786512.1:1580465-1602631 GCF_000442215.2 Lipotes vexillifer
AAATGACATACTACATTTATATTTCCTTTTTTTTTTGTAAATTTTTTGTTTATAATAGAGTTAATAGTTTCCTAATTTTCCCACAATCCTTCCTGCTCCAAGATGGACTGGTTGGTGTTCTTTAACTTTGTGCATATCAATTGTCCTGGGATGTCTCCAATATCAGGTCCCTTTTTTTGGATCCCAATCCTCTTTCTGGGCCTTTCTCATTTTTCTGGAGCGTATCCTTCAGAAGCTTCCTAAGATAGGATGAAAAATAGATTAATCATTTGAGCATGCACATTTGGAAATAGCCTCTACTACCTATTATAGACTGAATGTATGTGTTTCCCCATCAAATGCATATGTTGAAGTCCAGTGTAGCTATATTTGGAATAGAGAAGTAATTAAGTTGAGGTCATAAGGGTGGGGCCCTGATCCAGTAGGATTAGTATCCTTATAAGAAAAGACACCAGAGAGCTCAATTGCCCTCATTTTCTCTGTGTAGTCACAAAGAAGAGAGCATGTGAGCACCCAGCAAGGTGGTGGCTGCCTGCAAACAGAGGGAGAGCTGTCACCAGATGCCAGTCCTGCTGGCACCTTGATCTTGGACTTCTACCCTTCAGACTGTGAGAAAATATATTTCTGTTGTTGAAGCCACCCAGTCTATGGTGTTTTGTCTGGCAGCCAGACTAATACACTCTCCTGTCTTGCTTGATTGATATTTTGGTAAATATAGAACTCTAGTTTGAAAAGTCATTTTTCATCAGAACATAGAAGATGATAGCATTTGATTCCCATATCTTTGTATGTGACTTTTTTCTGTTTAGAAGCTTTTAGGGACTTCTTTGAGTCTCCTACGTTCTGACATTTTACAACGATGTGGCTTTGACAATTGTGTTCTTCATTCATTCATCATGCTGAGCACTTGGTGGTTCCTTTTGATCTGGAGACTCATGCCTTTAAGTTCTGGAAATTTTTCATATATCATTTCTTTGAAAATTCTGTTGTCTCCATTTCCTCTATTCTCTGTTTCCAGGAACTTTATTAATCATGTCAAGAGCTTAGAGGTTGATTTTCAATTTCATTTTGCAAAATCATTTCTCTGCTATCCTCCATACCTATATTTTTTATTTAGGTTTCTAGAAGAAATTAATTTTATAGAACAAAGCTTCTACTAAATATTTTAATTCCAGGTACTGTATTTTTAATTTCTAGTAGGTCTTTCTTGTCCTGTATTTTTTTTTCTCACAGTATCCTGCATTTGTTTTATGAATACATCATCTTGATCAGAGGTTGGTTTCTTTTCTTTGGTTAAGATTCCTTTGGGAGAAGAGGAACCAAGATGGCAGAGTAGAAGGACGTGCTCTCACTTCCTCCTGTGAGAACACCAGAATCACAACTAGCTGCTGGACAATCATCGACAGAAAGACACTGGAACTCACCAAAAAGGTTACCCCACATCCAAAGATAAAGGAGAAGCCACAATGAGACAGTAGGAGGGGCAAAATCACAGTAAAATCAAATCCCATAACTGCTGGGTGGGTGACTCACAGACTGGAGAACACTTATACCACAGAAGTCCACCCACTGGAGTGAAGGTTCTGAGCCCCATGTCAGGCTTCCCAACCTGGGGGTCTGGCAACGGGAGGAAGAATTCCTAGAGAATCAGACTTTGAAGCCTAGTAGGATTTGACTGCAGCACTTCGACAGGACTGGGGGAAACAGAGACTCCACTCTTGGAGGGCACACACAAAGTAGTGTGTGCATCGGGACCCAGGGGAAGGAGCAGTGACCCCAGGGGAGACTGAACCAGACCTACCTGCTAGTGTTGGAAGGTCTCCTGCAGAGGTGGCGGGGGTGTGTGTGGGGGGGTGGGGAGCTGTGGCTCACTGTGGGGACAAGGACACTGGCAGCAGAAGTTCTAGGATGTACTCCTTGGTGTGAGCCCTCCCAGGGTCTGTCATTAGCCCCACCAAAGAGCCCAGGTAGGCTCCAGTGTTGGGTTGCCTCAGGCCAAACAACCAACAGGGAGGGAACCCAGCCCCACCCATCAGCAGTCAAGCAGATTAAAGTTTTACTGAGCTCTGCCCACCAGAGCAACAGTCAGCTCTACCCACCACCAGTCCCTCCCATCAGGAAACTTACACAAGCCTCTTAGATAGCCTCATCCACCAGAGGGCAGACAGCAGAAGCAAGAAGAACTACAATCCTGCAGCCTGTGGAACAAAAACCACATTCACAGAAAGACAGACAAGGTGAAAAGGCAGAGGGCTATATACCAGATGAAGGAACAAGATAAAACCCCAGAAAAACAACTAAATGAAGTGGAGATAGGCAAACTTCCAGAAAAAGAATTCAGAATAACAATAGTGAAGATGACCCAGGAACTTGGAAAAAGAATGGAGGCAAAGATCGAGAAGATGCAAGAAATGTTTAACAAAGACCTAGAAGAATTAAATAACAAACAAACAGAGATGAACAATACAATAACTGAAATGAAAACTACACTAGAAGGAATCAGTAGCAGAATAATGGAGGCAGAAGAACGGATAAGTGACCTGGAAGACAGAATGGTGGAATTCACTGCTGTGAAACAGAATAAAGAAAAAAGAATGAAAAGAAATGAAGACAGCCTAAGAGACCTCTGGGACAACATTAAATGCAACAACATTCGCATTATAGCGGTCCCAGAAGGAGAAGGGAGAGAGAAAGGGCCAGAGAAAATATTTGAAGAGATTATAGTCGAAAACTTCCCTAATATGGGAAAGGAAATAGCCACCTAAGTCCAGGAAGCGCAGCGAGTCCCATGCAGAATAAACCCAAGGAGAAACACGCTGAGACACATAGTAATCAAATTGGCAAAAATTAAAGGCAAAGAAAAATTATTGAAAGCAGCAAGGGAAAAATGACAAATAACATACAAGGGAACTCCCATAAGGGTAACAGCTGATTTCTCAACAGAAACGTTACAAGCCAGAAGGGAGTGGCATGATATACTTAAAGTGATGAAAGGGAAGAACCTACAACCAAGATTACTCTACCCGGCAAGGATCTCATTCAGATTTGATGGAGAATTCAAAAGCTTAACAGACAAGCAAAAGCTAAGAGAATTCAGCACCACCAAACCAGCTCTACAACAAATGCTAAAGGAATTTCTTTAAGTAGGAAACACAAGAGAAGAAAAGGACCTACAAAAACAAACCCAAAACAATTAAGAAAATGGTCATAGGAACATACATATTAATAATTACCTTAAACGTGAATGGATTAAATGCTCCAACCAAAAGACACAGGCTTGCTGAATGGATACAAAAACAAGACCCATCTATATGCTGTCTACAAGACACCCACTTCAGACCTAGGGACACATACAGACTGAAAGTGAGGGGATGGAAAAAGATATTCCATGAAAATGGAAATCAAAAGAAAGCTGGAGTAGCAATACTCATATCAGATAAAATAGACTTTAAAATAAAGAATGTTACAAGAGACAAGGAAGGACACTACATAATGATCAAGGGATCAATCCAAGAAGAAGATATAACAATTATAACTATATATGCACCCAACATAGGAGCACCTCAATACATAAGGCAACTGCTAACAGCTATAAAAGAGGAAATCGACAGTAACACAATAAATAGACCAGATAGACTTAATTGATATTTATAGGACATTCCATCCAAAAAACAGCAGATACACTTCCTTCTCAAGTGTGCACGGAACATTCTCCAGGATAGATCACATCTTGGGTCACAAATCAAGCCTCAGTAAATTTAAGAAAATTGAAATCATATCAAGCATCGTTTCTGACCATAACACTATGAGATTAGAAATGAATTACAGGGAAAAAAATGTAAAAAATACAAACACATGGAGGCTAAACAATACGTTACTAAATAACCAAGAGATCACTGAAAAAATCAAAGAGGAAATCAAAAAATACCTAGAGAAAAATGGCAATGAAGACACGATGACCCAAATCCTATGGGATGCAGCAAAAGCAGTTCTAAGAGGGAAGTTTATAGCTATACAAGCCTACCTCAAGAAACAAGAAAAATCTCAAGTAAACAATCTAACTTTACACCGAAAGAACTAGAAAAAGAAGAACAAACAAAACCCAAAGTTAGCAGAAGGAAAGAAATCATAATGATCAGAGCAGAAATAAATGAAATAGAAACAAAGAAAACAATAGCAAAGATCAATAAAACTAAAACCTGGTTCTTTGAGAAGATAAACAAAATTGGTAAACCATTAGCCAGACTCATCCAGAAAAAGAGGGAGAGGACTCAAATCAATAAAATTAGAAATGAAAAAGGAGAAGTTACAACAGACACCACAGAAATACAAAGCATCCTAAGAGACCACTACAAGCAACTCTATGCCAATAAAATGGACAACCTGGAAAAAATGGACAAATTCTTAGAAAGGTATAACCTTCCAAGACTGAACCAGGAAGAAATAGAAAATATGAACAGACCAATCACAAGTAATGAAATTGAAACTGTGATTAAAAATCTTCCAGCAAACAAAAGTCCAGGACCAGAGGTCTTCACAGGTGAATTCTATCAAACATGTAGAGAAGAGCTAACACCCATCCTTCTCAAACTCTTCCAAAAAATTGCAGAGGAAGGAACACTCCCAAACTCATTCTATGAGGTCACTATTGCCCTGATACCAAAACCAGACAAAGATACTACAAAGAAAGAAAATTATAGACCAATATCACTGATGAATATAGATGCAAAAATCCTCAACAAAAGACTAGCAAACAGAATCCAACAACACATTAAAAGGATCATACACCATGATCAAGTGAGATTTATCCCAGGGATGCAAGGATTCTTCAATATACGCAAATCAATCAATGTGATATACCATATTAACAAATTGAAGAATAAAAACCGTATGATCATCTCAGTAAAGCTTTTGACAAAATTCAACACCCATTTATGATAAAAACTCTCCAGAAAGTGGGCATAGAGGGAACCTACCTCAACATAATAAAGGCCATATACGACAAACCCACAGCAAATATTCTCAATGGTGAAAAACTGAAAGCATTTCCTCTAAGATCAGGAACAAGGCAAAGATATCCACTCTCACCACTATTATTGAACATAGTTTTGGAAGTCCTAGCCATGGCAATCGGAGAAGAAAAAGAAATAAAAGGAATACAAATTGGAAAAGAAGAAGTAAAACTGTCACTGTTTGCAGATGACGTGATACTATACATAGAGAATCCTAAAGATGCTACCAGAAAACTACTAGAGCTAATCAATGAATTTGGTAAAGTTGCAGGATACAAAATTAATGCACAGAAATCTCTTGCATTCCTATACACTAATGATGAAACATCTGAAAGAGAAATTAAGGAAACACTCCCATTTACCATTGCAACAAAAAGAATAAAATACCTAGGAATAAACCTACCTAGGGAGACTAAAGACCTGTATGCAGAAAACTATAAGACACTGATGAAAGAAATTAAAGATGATAGCAACAGATGGAGAGATATACCATGTTCTTGGATTAGAAGAATCAATATTGTGAAAATGACTCTACTACCCAACGCAATCTACAGATTCAGTGCAATCCCTACCAAATTACCAATGGCATTTTTTACAGAATTAGAACAAAAAAATCTTAAAATTTGTATGGAGACACAAAAGACCCGGAATAGCCAAAGCAGTCTTGAGGGAAAGAAAGCAGAGCTGGAGGAATCAGACTCCCTGACTTCAGACTATACTACAAAGCTACAGTAATCAAGACAATATGGTATTGGCACAAAAACAGAAATATAGATCAATGGAACAGGATAGAAAGCCCAGAGATAAACCCACGCACCTATGGTCAACTAATCTATGACAAAGGAGGCAAGGATATACAATGGAGAAAAGACAGTCTCTTCAATAAGTGGTGCTGGGAAAACTGGACAGCTACATGTAAAAGAATGAAATTAGAACACTCCCTAACACCATACACAAAAATAAACTCAAAATGGATTAGAGACCTAAATGTAAGACCGGACACTATAAAACTCTTAGAGGAAAACATAGGAAGAACACTCTTTGACATAAATCACAGCAAGATCTTTTTTGATCCACCTCCTAGAGTAATGGAAATAAAAACAAAAAGAAACAAATGGGACCTAATGAAACTTAAAAGCTTTTGCACAGCAAAGGAAACCATAAACAAGACAAAAAGACAGCCCTCAGAATGGGAGAAAATATTTTCAAACGAATCAACAGACAAAGGATTAATCTCCAAAATATATAAACAGCTCATGCAGCTCAATATTAAAGAAATGAACAACCCAATCCAAGAATGGGCAGAAGACCTAAATAGACATTTCTTCAAAGAAGACATACAGATGGCCACGAAGCACATGAAAAGCTGCTCAACATCACTAATTATTAGAGAAATGCAAATCAAAACTACCATGAGGTATCACCTCACACCAGTTAGAATGGGCATCATCAGAAAATCTACAAACAACAAATGCTGGAGAGGGTGTGGAGAAAAGGGAACCCTCTTGCACTGTTGGTGGGAACGTAAATTGATACAGCCACTATGGAGAACAGTATGGAGGTTCCTTAAAAAACTACAAAGAGAATTACCATATGATCCAGCAATCCCACTACTGGGAATATACCCAGAGAAAACCATAATTCAAAAAGACACATGCACCCCAATGTTCACTGCAGCATTATTTACAATAGCCAGGTCATGGAAACAACCTAAATGCCCATCGACAGATGAATGGATAAAGAAGATGTGGAACATATATATGATGGAACATTATGCAGCCATAAAAGGGAACGAAATTGGGTCATTTGTTGTGACGTGCATGGATCTAGAGACCGTCATACAGAGTGAAGTAAGTCAGAAAGAGAAAAACAAATATTGTATATTAGCACATGTATGTGGAACCTAGAGAAATGGTACAGATGAACTGGTTTGCAGGGCAGAAGTTGAGACACAGATGTAGAGAACAAACGTGTGAACACCAAGGGGGGAAAGCTGCGGGGGGTAGGGATGGTGGTGTGATGAATTGGGTGATTGGGATTGACATGTATACACTGATGCATATAAAATTGATGACTAATAAGAACTTGCTGTATAAAAAAATAAATAAAATAAAATTCAAAATTTCAAAAAACAAAAAAACTAATACAAAAAAAAAAAAAAAAGATTCCTTCTGCTCCTCTGTCCCCTGTATTGTCTCTGGCTTCTTTTTTCCATTTGCTTATGTTTGGTCTCTATCCTGCATGCTGAAGATTTTCTTCAGGTATTTGCTGATCCTTTATTTATATTAAAGACTGAAGCACTGGACAACAGTTTGGAAAGTCTGTGTGTGTGTAAGTGGGGGGTAGGGGGTGGCCTTGCTGCATGGTGAGTGTCACCATAGGGTAGTTGTGTTATTTATTTATTTATTTTTGGCTGTGTTGGGTCTTTGTTGCTGCCCCACAGGCTTTCTCTAGTTGTGGCGAGTGGGGGCTACTCTTCGTTGCAGTGCGTGGGCTTCTCATTGCGGTGGCTTCTCTTGTTGTGGAGCACGGGCTCTAGGCACGTGGGCTCAGTAGCTGTGGCTTGTGGGCTCTAGAGCGCAGTCTCAGTAGTTGTGGTGCACGGGCTTAGTTGCTCCGCGGCATGTGGGATCTTCCCGGACCAGGGCTCGAGCCCGTGTCTCCTGCATCTTAACCACTGCACCACCAGGGAAGCCCAGGGGGTTGTGCTTTAAGCCAGCCTTTCTACTTGGAGAGTCCTAAATGTCAGATTCTGAGATCTTTTCTCGGAGACCGTTCAGTTTTGTTTTCAGTTTTTTAAAAAAAATACAAGAGTCAGTCCTCCAGTCTCCTGTCTGAGAGACTTGGCTGCTGGCATTCATGGAGTAGGACAAGACTGGGGGGCTGTGTCCCACAACTCTGTACATGGATTTTTACTTCATCCCTCTGTTTGAGCTCAAGCCTCACTCCTATCTGCCACTGACCCCAGGGCCTGGATCTGAAGCCACTTTTGTTCAATTTCTCCAACATGAACCCCAACTCTCCCATAGCGTTGGGGGGAGGCGGGAAGTTGGATCACTGCTTCTGGTAATGTCTCTGCAGCACTTTTGCTGTTACTTCCTCAGCTCTGCTAAGTCGATTACCAGCTGTCCAACCCAATTGTCATCTTCAAGTAACTTGCTGAAATCTCTTTCACTTTTGTCTCCTCTCTGTCCATGTATGGTAATACCTTTTATTTATTTAGTGTTATTTTAGGGACATTTGGGAAGGAAGAGGAGACAGATGCATGTTATAATTCTGCCATATTTAACTAAAAGCCTCCCTCATTTTTTTTCTTTCCTGTTTTAAGATTTGTAATCTGTATAAGTAAAAAGAAATGATTACAGCCTACATTCTAATTATTAATTAGCAGAATTAGATAACTTCTCATTCATATGAATCACAGTGACCAAAAACAAACCAAAAAATGAAATTGAGGATTTTTCCCCCCTCTAATCCTCCAATTATACCACAATAAAAGATGTTCATTAATTAACCAGACACTGTTATCACAGCATATTTGTAGATAAAATGTCAACAGGGAACGGCTTCTAAGAAGCAAATCCACCTTCAAAAATTTCTTCAAATTCCCCAAATATGAGCTTTTCGGTATCTGATATGGCAAAGTCTCGTGATCACTTTAGGCTATTGTGAGTTTATCTGAGACAAGGTCATTTTGATCAATGTGATGAGTCCTAATCATAAACATTTCCTTTGATTGAATCATGGTGGTGTGCGTTCCTGCTAGTTGGGGGAGGGGGAAGCAGCATTTTTGTTGGTATTTGAAGTGAGGTGCTCATCTGGGGACCCCTGAAAGTGGTAAAGGAGCTGGGGTTGCAGTAAAAAGCTCAAGCTTCCTATGGTGCAGTTCTGGATAAAAGCAAGAATTAGCTCTCAGCCACACCAAAGGAGCTGAGCACCTCCGAGTAAGCACGCCCATCATTCTGATTGAAGTGGAAGAGTAGAAGGTAAAAGAGCTTCTCCTTGGTATCTGAGTACCAGGCAAGTAAAATAGAGAGGAAAAAGCTTTCAGTGCCTCAAGAGCAGTTAACAAACCCTGAAAAGGAAGAAGTGGGCAAAACTGCACTGCCTGAAAGTTTTATTGAGAAAAAAGAGCAAAGAGCTTTATACACAGGGTGAAGAAATGACGCTCTTGGTTTGTAGAAAAGATAATAATGTGAGTTACAGGAAAGAACTGGTAAGAAAGTAGAACTTACAATTCACAAATTTTTATAGAAAGCTACATGTAGCATTCAATACTTTAATAAAACAGAATGGATTTTAAAAAGGAGTAGTTTTAAAATATAGCCGATATAGGAAAGAAATTCCATTCTAACATTGGTAAGAAGATATTCTGAGCTTAGGGAGGAATATTAGGTTTATTTAGCGATTACAAAGTAGACAAGCTAATTCTGTCTAACAGAGACTTGGGCAAGTTAATTCCAGAAAGAGCTGATGACAGGGGTTTTTTTTTTTGTTTTTCTTTTTTTTAAAACAGAGTCTTCCTCCACCTTGAGTGCCATCCTATCAGGCAATGCAAGGAATATTTTATCCTTTGATCTGTTACCACATTTTTACAAAGGCAGATGGCTTGAATGACGGCCACATGCAGAACTGCAGAATCTTACAGCTGGGAGGAGATACAAAGGTCCATAATGCAGAGTTTGAACCTAAATCCACAGAGTTAAAAATCATAAGTTCTATACCTTTTCTTAAGATCGAAGATTGCAACCATCCCTTGAACAATGATTTTTTCCCCCTTTTATCAGCTTTATTTAAAGACTGAATGAAATATGTGGGTATAAAATTTTAAACAAATTTTATTTCACTTTTAATGAAAGTTGTCCTTGAAAAGAATCTCTTTAGGAGACTAAAAACTTATTCAGGGATGTTTTGCTTATTCAAAACATTTGTAGGACTCTAACTTTTAATTGCTTTCAGAAATTTTAGCCAAATCAGCTCTTTTCACTTGATTTTTAAACTTGATCATCCATTTGCCGTTTCCTCTCTCCCGTTCTTTGGGACCGCCCAGTTAGTCCTGTTATTCTGCCCCAAAAACCTTGCTGAGATCTGAATGAGAAGTGGCCCATGTGGATATCCAAGGGAAGAGCATCCCAGTGGAGGGAGCAGCTGGTACAAAGGCTCTCAGGCAAGAACAGAGAGAGCGACAAAGTGAAAGGAGTACAATGGGAGGGAGCCGAGAAGGGCAGGCAAGGGCCAAATCATTAGAGCATTAAAAAGTCAGAGGAGGGAGTGTTTGGGTGCAACATGTTCTGGCTTCTATGTTAAAAAGTCGCTGGAATTTGAAAGCAACGATGATGTTCTTCCATAGGTGAATGGATTAGCAAACTGTATATGTTCTTACAATGAAATACTATTCAGTGATAAAAAGGAATGAGCTATCAAGTCACGAAAAGACATAGAGAAACCTTAAGTACGTACAGCTAAGTGAACGAAGCCAGTCTGAGAAAGCAACATGCTGTATGATTCCAGCTACGTGACATGCTAGAAAAGACCAAACTATGGAGGCAGTAAAAAGATCAGTGGGGGCTTCCCTGGTGGCGCAGTGGTTGAGAGTCCGCCTGCCGATGCAGGGGACAGGGGTTTGTGCCCCGGTCCGGGAAGATCCCACATGCCATGGAGCGGCTGGGCCCGTGAGCCATGGCCGCTGAGCCTGCGCGTCCAGAGCCTGTGCTCCGCAACGGGAGAGTCCACAGCAGTGAGATGCCCGCGTACCGCAAAAAAAAGAAAAAAGATCAGTGGTTGTAAAAGGTTCAGGGAAGTGAAGGAGGGACGAGTATTTATTTAAAGGGATTTTTTAGGGCAGTGAAATTATTCTGTATGGTATTGTAATGGTAATATACATCATTACACATCTATCAAAACCCGCAGACTATGCGATATGAGTGAACCTTAATGTAAAGTATGGACTTTAGTTGATAGTAATGTATCAGTATTGGCTCATCAGTTGTAACAGTTGTACCATACTAATGCAAGATATTAATAATAATAGGGGACACTGAGTCAGGGATGGTGGTGGTGGTGGTGAGGAGGTATAGGGGAATTCTCTGTAATTCTCAATTTTTCTGTAAGCCTAAAACTCCTCAAAAAAATAAAGTCTATTAATTAATTTCTTTACGTCACTGGAGTTGATATTTAAAAACTGGATGGTAGAGGGCAGAGTGATTGCAGGAAGATCTGTCTGGAGCCTATGGCTGCAGGCCAGGAGAGGCATAAGTGGCCTGGACTTTGGAACCGAGTGGGGAGAAGGGAGGCGATGGGGAGAATGGACAGATCTAGAATGTGTTCTGGAAATTATCTTAACAGGACTTATGGATGGCCTGGATATGAGAGGGAAAGAAAGACAGGACATGGGGTTTAAGCGACTGAGTGAATGAATGGTCCTACAATTTACGGAGGTGGAAAAAATGAGAAAGGCCTGCCAGATGCACCCGTGCAGATGTGGGTGGGCGGTTGGATATACAGTTTTGGAGTTCTGGGGCGAGCTCAGGATGAAGATGGAGATCTGGTTGTTGTCAGAATCTGGAAGATGTCCAACCTCACAGGACTGGATAAACTCAACTAGGAAGTGAGTGTACCTAAGGGGGGAGCAAACACTAACTGCTGAGCATTTCAGCACCAGAAGGGAGCTCAGACAGTAACTGACAAAGAAAGCTGAGAGGGAGCCTCCAGGAGGTGGGAGAAATCCAGAAGCCTCTGGTGGCAGAAAGCCGAGGGAAGAATTCTTCACGCACTGCAGGGAGAGGTACAAGCACCAATGCGGATGAAACACCCCTTCAAACAGCAGGGCTCCCACTTTCCCAGGTCAGTTCTGATTCTTCATCCAAGGGATGAACATGCATCTCTTCCGGGAACCAAAGCGTCGCCCTTGGGTCCTCACATTTAGTGCTCCTCTTTGGGAGTCACACAGCATGTCGGTTTAGAGCAGGGGATGGCCAAGTACAACCCCTGGACCCAATTGTTTTTATACAGCCCGCACGCTAAGAGTGGTTTTTATATTTTTTAATAGTTGGAAAAGAATCAGAGGAAGAATATTTTGTGGCATGTGAAAATTATAATTCAAAAGTCAGTGTCTGTAAGTAAAGTTTTTATTAAAACAAGCCACGCTCATTTGATTGCTATTATTTTCTGACTGCTTTTGCATTACAAAGGCCGAGTTGAGCACATGGGACAGAGACTGTATGACCTGCAAAGCCTACGGTATTTACTCCCTGTCCCTTTACAGAAAACGTTTTCTGGCCCCCGATTTAGAGTACAAAATCTCATTACCGGGCTTCCCTGGTGGCGCAGTGGTTGGGAGTCTGCCTGCTGATGCAGGGGACACGGGTTCACGCCCCGGTCCGGGAAGATCCCACATGCCGCGGAGCGGCTGGGCCCCTGAGCCATGGCCGCTGAGCCTGCGCGTCCGGAGCCTGTGCTCCGCAATGGGAGAGGCCACAACAGTGAGAGGCCCGCGTACCGCAAAAAAAAAAAAAAAAAAAAAAATCTCATTACCATGTGTGAGGACTGGCATGACATAAACTTATCTGTCCTCATCATGGATTGTCTTGGACACAGCTTAATTTGAAGTCCATGTATATATAATGTGTTTTTGTCACCATATCTGACACATACGCTTGTAGTCCTCATAGGACCATTTCATTCAAACAGTGACTTCTGAACTTCTGCCTCCTGACCTCTCCCCGAGTTTCTTCCCGCACATCAAACTGCCCACTAGATGTATCCATCTGAGTCGTCCTTAAGCTCATCATGTACAAAATGGAGCTAGCAACCTTCCCCTGAGAACTTATTTTATGTTATCATTCCTTAGTGTGATAGAGCAAAAATACATATTTGGTTTTCCTCCCCTTCCTGACACAGCTTCAAAAACTCTTGGAATTTCCTGAGTGATGGGAGCATCTTTTGTTATACCTAATGAGCCCCTTTCAACCATGCCTGAGTTTATGCTGAAAAGGTGAGTCCTGGTGGGCCCTGGGGTAGTTTCAAAAGAGGGGCTGGCTACACCAAAAAGAGCACATGATTAGAGGGCTGGAACTTTCAGGACTCCTCACCCCGCCACCTCCAGGGAAAGAAGAGGTGCTGGAGATTGAGTGGCCAATCATTTAACCAATCATGCCTACCTAATGAAACCCCAGAAACTCAGAAAAACTCTGAAATGAGGAGACTGCGGGCAGCTTCCTGGTTGGTGAACATACCGCTGTACCAGGAGGATGGTGCACCCCAGCTCCATGGGGGCAGAGACTCCTACTCTCAGGATCTTTCCACATATACCCTATGTGCCACTTCATCTGACTGTTCATTTGTATCCCTTAAAACAGTCGTTAAGTACCGTACTTTCGGTGAGTTTTGTGAGTCATTTTAGCAGATTACTGAACACTAATGGGGGGGTTGTGGGAACTCTCACATTTGTAGCCAAGTTAGACAGAAGTGTGGGTCACCTGGGGACTCCACTAGTGGCTGGTGTCCGAGCCAGGCAGTCTTGGGAGACTGAGCCTTTAACTTGCCGGGTCTGCTCTAACTCTGGATAGCTGGTGTCAGAATTGCATTGAACTGTAGAACCTCCAGCTGTGTCAGAGAATTGGTGTTAGAACCTGCTTAGTCACAGGCTTCACCGTCCAACCAGTCACGCAAGGCAGAAATCTGATGGTTATTTTAGACTTGTTTTTTAGTCCATACTCCACATTCAATCACTGAGCGATGCTGAATATGCCTTGACTCTGCCTCCCTACCCATGAGCCTCCATCTCCCTCTTCAGCTTCCACTGCTGTAGTTTAGACCCTCAACAAAACATTCACATGGGCCATGATAGTAGCACCCCAATGATCCTCCCTAACACCAGTCTTGCCCCATCTCAAATTTTTTTTTTTTTTTTTTTTCCCCGCAGCTTGTGGGATCTTAGTTCCCTGACCAGGGATCGAACCCATGCCCTCAGCAGTGAAAGCGTGGAATCCTAACCACTGGACCACCAGGGAATTCCCAATACTAGGTTTTAACTAGTCATCTACTGAAAAAATATAGACCAACCAAGTCTTAAAACCATTTAAAGACTGATCCTGCATACAGCAACGATTCTCAAGCCTGATGCACATCACAATCACCTGTGAAGCATTTGAAAAATGCAGATGTCTGGGCTACTCCCTCATTGATTCTGAGATCTAGCTAGGTCCTACCCGAAGGACAACCGGGTAGCTTTTTCCTAGATCAGACACTTTAAGGATTTGTTCTCAAGTATTTGGAATTCATGCTGATGAAAAATTAAATCATGAAATCTTTGAGTTATTTCTGGTCAAAGAGTAAAGTCTTTCATCTCACCATTTAACATTTTATGGAATTTCACCATTCAGGGGTGTTCAAAGTGCACGTATTTTGCAAATCCCCTACATCCAGTCTCTTTGTTTCTGGATTCAGGCTGCAATTTGATGACTGATCAAAGATTGCAAAACTTGAGTTCTAGTTTCCAAATCTGACTGCATCTTACCTGGGGTAAATCCTATTACAAGGCAACCTCTTCTTTTTAAAAAAATTTATTCATTTAATTTATTTATTTTTGGCTGCGTTGGGTCTTCATTGCTGCACGTGGGCTTTCTCTAGTTGCGGTGAGCGGGGGCTACTCTTTGTTGTGGTGCGCGGGCTTCCCATTGCGGTGGCTTCTCTTGTTGCGGAGCACGGGCTCTAGGCGCATGGGCTTCAGTAGTTGTGGCACACAGGATCAGTAGTTGTGGCTCGCAGGCTCTAGAGCGCAGGCTCAGTAGTTGTGGCGCACGGGCTTAGTTGCTCCGCGGCATGTGGGAATCTTCCCAGACCAGGGCTCGAACCCGTGTCCCCTGCATTGGCAGGTGGATTCTTAACCACTGTGCCACCAGGGAAGACCAAGGAAACTTCTTTTAACTGCCAGAAGAGTTTATGTCTTCAGTAGTGGGAAAGGCTGCCTTCAAGCAGAGAGATCCCTCTTTCGGAACTGGAATGTATGTCCAGGTTTAATGTCAGAAGACTGCAGATGTAGTAGGATTCCAGGCCATTCTTTCTCAGGGTCCTTGCTGTACAAGGTGGGGATAATTTTGTTATATCTCACCCGCATGGATTAACCATTCCTGTAACATCCTAGGTAATTTAAGCACTACTCCTACTATTTTAAAAGAAATCATTCATTTTATCAGCAATGCACAGGTGATTTGACCTTAAACTTAGGTAATTATAATAATTAAAGAGCTAATACCACATCCGCAAGCCTGTGCAGACCCTCTCTCATTGCCTATTGTCTAGAAACCATTATCTTGTGCGTAGCTCTCTTTCTGTTCCCTGTTTCTTTGGAGCGCTTCCAAGATCCGGTCTGTTACTATTTAAACTCTCTCTGAATGTTGGTATGTTGGTATTTTTGTGCTCTGCCTTGTGCGACTTACGGATTTTTGTTTCCTTCTTGGTGAGATATTTCCCATATCCATTCACAACCATTATTTATTCCACATGCTGCAAATATAATGCCCACCTAATCAATCACCACTTCTGCATTTGAAAGTGAAACCATCCTTTCTTTATTATATTGGGCAAATTAGTCAAATGAGTGTTTTCTAAAACTTGCTGCCTTTTTAGGGCCCTTGGCTCTCAGCCTGCCTTTCTCCACTGCCGCCTCCTCCCTTTCTCCTCTTCCTGTTTGCAAACAGCATCCGTTTCCTTTTGTGGTGTTCCGAGTGGATTCTGATCCTCCTGGCCGTGTCGCCTGCTTCAAGGATCAAGCATCCTTCCTCCGGGGCACACCCTTTCCGAGAGGGCCGCGCGGGTGGTACAGAAGCCTTCATCTCCCTCTCCCGGTGACTGAGCAGCGAAGCCCCTTGGAATTAAGCAGTGGAAACTCTTCTCTCGGGCAGGTTTTACTTTTAGAAAACACGGCGACTGTGCAAATCGATATTAATCACGGAAAATTACAAAATGCCGTTGTTGATGGTTTGCTGGAGACAGGGTAGTAAAAAAAAAAAAAAAAAAAAGAAAGAATGGAGCAGCTTATATACTCAACTCTTCCCTTATCGGTTCTCCCCCAGTCCACATTTCCCATAATTTCTCTATTTGAGTTTCATTTTGAGAAGGATTCCTTTGTTTTAAGAAAGCAGAGTTCTTTTGTGCCAATCCCAACATTCTTGTCAATTAAGCCTCTTGAAGAGAGAGAGAGAGAGAACGTAGTGAAGCATCTGCTGCCACAAAAAGTCTTGCAGCCAAAGCCTGTTAGAGGGAACTCTGTCTAACTATTGTCCTGGCAAAGCAAATGGCCCTTAGAATCATGATTCTTTCTAATGTATGTGTTTATAAGCAATTAAACTCCAGTTTTAGGGAGGACTCACTAACAGCATACATTACTTTAATAGACATACAGTACTACTTTAAACTGTCTTTGCCATCTGCTCGTCATGATTATAAATGCAAAAAGAACATATTTTACATTAGCATCAGAAACTAGTGTGATATCAGGCACTGAAATGCCCATATATGCTCTTTGTACAATACCGAATGCATCTGTGCTATTTTCCTTTTCTTTCCACAATGCAAATCAGAGAAAGAAGATGCTTGTTCCTTGTGGTCTCTTTCCTGACATGGAAGATAATTTTCAGGATGGAAATTCATTAGGAGGGGATTTTGACTTCCTATTCAGGCAAATATGCTTTTAAAACTATATGAGCTGATGTGTCAGGCTCTTGCTGGCCCTATATGGCTATCTTATCTCCTAGCCAATAAGGGGGGAAAGAAAACAATACACCAAGGGCAGTAAATTACTGTAATCTTCTTTAATGTCCATCTGAGATACAATGCATAATGTATAATGGGGTAAGTGTTTTTTTTTTCCTATAAATAAAATTTGAAAGAAGCATGGGATGCACGTGTATTGGTGGAACACTTAATACAGAGTTGAAAAAGCATCTGGATAGGCATATGCTGTATTTTTCATCTGCACCTTTATGGTTGGGTGATCTTTCAAGATGGAGAATAACGCCACCATAATGTTGGAGGAAGGAGGAATGGAGCACTCAGTTCTATTTTCTCAGCTGGGCTTGTCAAAACCACCATTTAAACATAGTCATCTCATAAAAAATAATGGAGATGAGTTCATGAGACTCTCCACTAAGAAGGAATTTTAGCCAGAGTTTAGAAATGTAGGTCAAAGGAAAGGATACTCAGGATGAGTTAAAAGAAGTTCAACAGCAGAGTCTACTTGGAAGAATTTGTCCCCCTCCATAGCAAACTGGATTCATCACTTACTAGAATAACTCAGTTCACACTGAATTTCCAGGTCAACAAATTTAAGAACAGAGGGCAATGACCATTTCCCCGAGCTTATTAGTGTGTTTCTGTCTTGTTTTCCATCCTGGCCATACTGGACAGTACATAATGACAAAGGCATGTATTATAGGGTGAAAAATGTTACATGCAGGTGAAGATGAAGATGTACATGCTCGTTAGTAATGAGTGACTCTAGGCTCTGATCAACTCTATGAAACCAGGTAAATATCACCAGAGGTGACTGCCCCCAAGCGGGCAGGACGGAGACCTGCAGTGATCACAGAACAGCTGCTGGAGGGGAAAAACCATGGCTCTTCTCTTTTCTCAGCTCTAGATTAAAAAACAAGCAAACACCACTTAAAGTACAGTACTCCACAAGAAAAATTCTGACTTCCTTTGGAATAGCGCAACCTTGTAATTCTGTGAAAGACTGCCTCCTGCTTGTAGTAACTGTCATTCTGTGTGAGGGCTGAACTTTTCGAGTCCCTGCCTCGTAAGTGTGTACAACGAGACAAGCCAACTACAAGACCAACATCCCTAAAGTACCACATTCGTCGTGTTACTCCCTGCTCAGAAATTTTCAGTGACATCCACAGCTGACATTTGAAGTTGCTGCTGAAGCCTTTGTGGACAAGATCTGCCAACTTTTCATTCTAACTCCAGGAATTCTCTGGTCCCTCCAAATTTCTCAAGCCTTCCATGCCCCTCGTGGGACCATGAGGGGACTTTTGCATCTCCGGGTTTGCATCCCTTGGGTTTCTATCATTTGCACTCTCTCAAGCCAAGGGGCCAAGACTAAGAGACTCTGGGTCCTTCCTCACCGGTCTAATTAGTGCTTTAACACTAGGCCTGTCTCCTCCAAATGTCTCTCTTCTCTCCACAGCCACCGCCCCCATAATGGATGGTTAGGTAGAAATATACTTTTATATATAAATATATATGACATATACCCTAAAATAATTGTTTCTCTGGATAACGGGATTATAAGTGATACTCATCTTCTGCCCTATGCTTTTATATATTTTCCAACTTTTCTACTTTTATAAATCAGAAAAGTTTGTGTCTATTTTGATAAAAAATATCAATGAACCGTTCTGTCTAGCAACAAACTTTTTCTTAGGTTCTTATAGGAACCTCTGAGTCCCACCAGCCCTGAGGCAGAACTTTCTGGAGCACCTCTGTTCCAGTCCCTGCAGGTGCCTGGCTCTCAACAGGTGCTCAGAAGGGGTGGTGGGAGGGCCCAGCAGCAAGGCACTTCCCGTCCCCCCTCGTGGGTTATTATAGAAACTCTGGTCCTCTAACTTCGGGTCCTTGAAATCCACCAGTCCTTTTTTTCTTCAGCAAAGGTTGGCTCTCACAAACGAAAGCCGGGGCTTTCACAACTTTTGTGTCTGAAACAGGAAGGAAGAAATATTGTCCTTCCTACAAAGCTGGGTTCTGCCCTTCTCTAAAAGAAAGATTACTTCAGCTCCAATGCATGGAGGATCGCAAAGCTGCAAGAACTGGGGGGGAGTAGAGATTACCCGGGGTTACACTTTAGAATAATATTTTACTTCATATGCATTAAGACCCAGTTCAAATTCCATCTTCACTAATCACACAGATTAAAAGTGATTTCTACCACCTCTAAACTCCTATAGTGTGTAACCCTCATACAGGGCCTGGAGAGCCTCGCCTGCAGCCGTTTCTCTCATCTCTCCAAAGAAGACTGTAATCCTATTATCCTTCATCCCGCCTGATGCAGTCAGTTTAATTAGGAGTTACAGAGCAGTAAGCATCGTCTCCTTCCTGATAGACAGCCTCCTGGCATCTCCCTGGGGGTAATCCTGTGTCTCACCTGGTGGCATAATATGCAGGTGATGGTGATAAAGCCAACCGGAAACCTTAGAGGTGAGTCTGTGACTGGCCCAAGTCTTGCCTTTCACACTTGCTCTGCTTTTGGGACTTTAGATGTTTTAAAGTTCAGAGCCACAGCTGTACCTCACTGTCAGCCAGCCTTATGAACTTGATTTCTGGACACTGAGTAGAATTACTGAAAGGAAAAGATTTAATATTGAGAAAAGTGGACCCCTAATCAATGCAGTCTTCCGATGTCCTCAAATTTGAAATTTGGAAAAATGATTGAATGGAAGAATGTGTCACACTGGTCACAAATGTATGTAGTCCTTTCTCCACAGATTTAATAGGGTTTAATATAGACAATATAAGTAAAATGTTGGTCAAAATACTTTTGTTTTTGTTTTTGTTTTTGTTTGTGGTACGCGGGCCTCTCACCACTGTGGCCTGTCCCGTTGCGGAGCACAGGCTCCGGACGCGCAGGCTCAGCGGCCGTGGCTCGTGGGCCCAGCCGCTCCGCAGCATGTGGGATCCTTCCGGACCAGGGCACGAACCCGTGGCCCCTGCATCGGCAGGCGGGCTCCCAACCACTGCGCCACCAGGGAAGCCCTAAAATACTTTTTTAATTAAAAAAAAAATTCCTGCACCTGGTCAAAAGAAATCGAGCAACACTAAAAATTACATGCAAAAGGTCAATGTCTACCTCATCCTAAATTCCTTTCTAGTTTCTCCTCCAGAGGAACTACTGTTAACGGCTTTTTTTAATCCTTCTAGAAAATCCTTGTGCATATACAAGGTGCATTTATGTGGGTACATAATATGCATATCTATATAGCCCCCTCTTCCCCCCATAAAAGTAAGCATACTTTATACACTGTTTTGAGCCTTGCTTTATCCACTTAAAAATGAGCTATGCATATACCTCTATGTCTATGTACAGCTCTTATTCTTTTTAATGGGTGCTTATGATTGCATTATTTGAATGTTTCATAACTTATTTGACCAATTATCTATGGAAGAGAATTGGTTAATATAATTGGCCTAATGTTTAGGTCAATTAGGTCAATTATATTAACGAGAATTTCTATCATCAAATTTCCTAGGCAAGGCTCATGCTGAGAAGTCAAGGTCTCAGGTTATGCTAAATTTCAGTTGGCTAATCCTCCACACACTTCAACTCTGCAAGACCCTTGGTGGCAGGGGGTGTCACTGGTCTTTCTCTGCACACAAGGAAAACATGGTGGAAGTGAGGCTTTTTCCAGGCTAATGAGGAACACAGAGGCTCTCAAGGCCTATATGGAGCCTTCTTTTGTCTATGTTCCAGTGCTGACTTCATTGGGTTTTAACCCCAGGTCTCTTCTGACCCAGCCCTTGCACTTGTCCAGTCCGGTTGGTTCAGTGTGACCTGCCACCTGTCCTCAGACTATCCTGATTCTCTGCTCACTGCTGAAGCCTGTCTTCTCGATCCATTTTGTGTTTCACATTTTTGCATCCACAAGTCTGATCTCTAGGAGCTGACCACTCCTGTCTACTCTAGGCTTCTGGGATCCCCCATTGCCCCCTCTCCTTGGTTGGCCTCTGACTCTCAGACAGCTCCTTCCTCTCAGCCCCTCTTGTTGGCCCCCTCTGCTCTTCCAGACTGTAGTGTTAGAATGCTCCCAGGCTCTGAAATGAACAATACCTGCTTTTCTATCCACACTCTGACCTGGGTGATTATGCCAATCCCACCATCTAACATGTCTGAGTAAGGAAAACACCTAGGAAGCATCCTCGACACCTCTCTTTTTCTCATATCCAGTTCACTAAGTCCCATCAACTCTAGTGGCTACCATTCTAGTCGAAACCACATGTGTCTCCACGAGCTGGATTGGGGTGAAAATAAGGAAAAACAGCAAAAGAACAACTAGCCCAAGGAATAAAAATGTGATTAGCATGGATAATGTGAAAGCTGATGTGTTTCATGAGCTTTTGAGCTTCTAATTTGAACAAAATCCCATTGTTAGCCTTTGTTTCAACTGGGGAGAAAAGGGCAAGTGTTGAAGTGACCATGCAGGGTACATCCAGTCATTGCCTGTTGCTGCCCCCTTCAGTCCCAAGAAGGCGCAGGTCAAAAGGAGTACGAAGCAGGTCTAAGACTGCACTATCCAATATGGTAGCTACTACCACCTGTGGCTACGGAGCACTTGCAATGTGGTCAGTGCCAATGGAGGCGTGCTGTAAGTGTAAAATACAGCCACATTTGAAAGACTTGGGGCAACAAGAAAAAAAAAAGCATGTGAAATATTTTATTAATAATTTTTAGGGCTTCCCTGGTGGCGCAGTGGTTGGGGGGTCCGCCTGCCAATGCAGGGGATGCGGGTTTGTGCCCCGGTCCGGGAAGATCCCACATGCCGCGGAGCGGCTGGGCCCGTGAGCCATGGCCACTGAGCCTGCGCGTCCAGAGCCTGTGCTCCGCAATGGGAGAGGCCACAGCAGTGAGAGGCCCGCGTACTGCAAAAAAAATAATAATAATACATAAATAAAATAAAATAAAATCCTATATGTGTCTGGCTCCCAGTGCTTCCTCTCAGTCCAGCATTCCCGTGAACAGCTAGGCTGGTTCTGGGTAGGTGGGAGGCGTGGCCAGGGATGAGCTTGAGGAGACAGCTTCCAGGGCCTGGGAGCATCTTGTACGGGATCCTTAGCGGGCTGGAATGAGAAACAGCAATGACTGTCTGTGTACCTGCTCATTCTCCTTAGAGAAGTATAGGGATGATATCTAAGTGTCCTCTCATCTAGGCCACCACAATCTGTCCTATTGGACAGTTAGGATATTTCTCTTATCCCAAAACCCAGTGTGTTCACAAAGGAATTCTATATGGATGCCTACTGTGCACCTCATAATCAGTTCTATTTAAATGAAATTTTTTTTTTTTTTTTTTTTTGGGGGGACGCGGGCCTCCCCCTGCTGGGGCCTCTCCCGTTGCAGAGCACAGGCTCTAGATGCGCAGGCTCAGCGGCCATGGCTCACGG
>NW_006786512.1:1602930-1619070 GCF_000442215.2 Lipotes vexillifer
TTGGCGGTACGCGGGCCTCTCACTGCTGTGGCCTCTCCCGTTGCGGAGCACAGGCTCCGGACGCGCAGGCTCAGCGGCCATGGCTCACGGGCCCAGCCGCCCCGCGGCATGTGGGATCTTCCCGGACCGGGACACGAACCCACGTCCCCTGCATCGGCAGGCAGACTCTTAACCACTGCGCCACCAGGGAAGCCCTATTTAAATGAAAATGTTTTGAAAAAAGAATGACTTTGGTGGTTAAGACAGACCAGGAAATCCGTAGGAGACACACCTATAATGGAGGGCTCGGATCAGTTGGGGAAGGGTGAGCAGAACCAAGCTTCACGGCCCCGAATTACAGACTCGTCTGATTGATGTATGGTCACACACAAACATTTTCTCACACTGGTAAATGGTGACAACATCGTACAGAGAGTGACTGGTCAACTCCAGTGTAAACCATTAACCACATTAGAGAAAATAGCTCTGGAGAGGTATCGCTCCACAGTTTTTAACTTCAGAAGATGTCATGAGAAGAGCCACAAATTATTATTGCTGACAATTTGTACAATTTGTCCCTGGTGAAATGTGTGTGTCCCTACACTGCACTATTTTACATAACAATATGAAATATTAAAAGGGAAAAACGTTTTGTAATAAACAGCAGTTTTGCTGATTGCAGCTGATTATGTTAAACGGCTTGTACTGTGGGTGTCAGAGGAGACTTAATAGCTCCTATAACTAATCTCCACAGCTGACCTCTCCCCTCCACTGATGAAGCCTATTCAAAAACCTGCTGCCCTTTCTCATTTTCATATCTTATATTTCTGAACTGTTTTGATCATGCATATATCTGCTAAAGTTGGGTTCATGATTCGTGTGTGTGTGTGTGTGTGTGTGTGTGTGTGTGTGTGTGTGTGTGTGTGTTTTAAAAAATATATAATGCATGAAGAAAGATTCCTACCAGGGCTGTCTCATCCATTATTAAAAACAAAACAAACTACACAAACACTAAAAACATGCATATTTGCAACATTCTTATCAGATACCAAAATGTCATTAATTACAGGTAAAGACCATTCCCCAGTCTGAGAACCTCTGTGAAGGAATACGGTGCTGAAATTTTTTCCTCCAACTTTAAAATAAAGGGCAAGGATGTCTTCCTGGGGAAGAATGTCGTCTTGGTCATTTCATCACCCTCGAAGACTGGTAATTAGAAGCAAAGTGCTATTCAATCATAAAGCTATTTCATTTTTCTGATAAAAGTTTTTATTTAAATGGGATTTCATAGAGCACATTTCAGAGTATGGAGAACTCCATCAGTAGGTACAGATAAATATGTAAGTGCATATGTGTGTCTCTAGTTCACAGTTTGCTCTTCCTCTTTTCCCCACATTCAGAGATGTTTACAAAACCACAGGGGAAAGGTAGAGGAGGTGGGGAAAGCAGAGCTTTGAAAGAGACAGAAGATCTTTCTACCCCAGATTATGCAAATGAAGCCATCCCAGGGAAATAAATAAAGACAAAAGAGGGAGGGGGAAATTGACAATCCAAAAAGTAAAGTGTATGAATGCAATTTGCTAGGGAAAGGGTTGGACTCAGTACAGGAAGGTCACAAAAAGGTACAGCTTTCTATGAGGTAAATACTGGCTGAAGCTGGCTGATAAATATTTCCTGTAGGATTTGAAGCAGGTTGCCACCAGCAAAACGAAAATCCCTAGGGGGCAGTACATAATTAACAATTTGAAGATGTGGCCGTGTGTCATGTCTCAAAGGGAGCCAGGCAAACTTACCCCAAAAAACACAAAACCCGAGTTCCCCTATAATCTCAGGATTCCCGTATAAACAAACATAGGCTTTTCCCCAGAGGCTGGGAAAGCTCCTTTACTCTTGGCTGGCAAATGTTTCCTGACTAATGGTGTCATTTTCCTGTGATTTTATATCAGCATCACCAAACCTGTTCCTCTAGTCTGAGGGAAAGACTCAGCTTGTTTAGAAAAGCAAAGGAATCTTTTTTTTTTTTTTTTCCTCTATTAACAAAGAAACGAATAAAATCAGGACTCAGAGGACCAAGCCATTGAGAAGGGGTGCCTGTCTGAGTGTTTGAAGACTTATTAACAGTGACTTTTTCTTAAACAATCAATCTGCGATTAAATTGGACCCATGAATGAAAACAAAAGCTCAGAAGACAGTTAACGGCACCAGGAAAGAAGTTATAAAGAGGTTTTGGTGTGGTTTTAGAATTTCTTTGGTTTGTTTCAAGACGAGTTGGATTTTGGAGGGAGGAAGAGGTTAATTAATTGCCAGAGAGAAAGGACAGACAAAGAAACACTATACTTTTGATCTCGGGGTGGCACTGGCATCCATTGACGAGAATCAGCAGTGTTTTCCTAGAGACTACATCCAGGGCAGCGCCAGTTTTGTGTTTGCTCTGCTCCTGAGACTTAGAAGCATTCTGGACCACTGCTCTGAGCCCCAGGTTTGGGGAAGGGAGATCTGGGCGACGTTCCCAACTCTGACACAAAAACCATGTGTTCCCTGGAAAGTTTCTGAGCTTCTCTGTGTCTTGGTTGCTTCAATTGCAAACTGAGTTCAGATCACTTGCCACCTGCCTACCTAATCAGAATATTGTGAGGGTTAATGAGATTGCGCTTGCAAAGTGATTGCCTCATCATATAACTCCAAAGTATTATTATTCATCATAAAGACACAGCTGCAATATTGTATATTGTTACATACCAGACGCTATGCTTCTATTTTTAGCAACTTTGAAATGAGGGTGTCTTAGAATTATACAGTGGAAGGGTCCTCGCCATTTTACCTGCCCCAGACTCTATTCCGGGGCAGGTGAAGGTCTAACCACCCAAGAGGGCTGGCTATTTATATTTAGTCTCATCTCTACATCTAAAGGCAGAAACTCTTCCGTTCTCCCTCAGAGGAAATTCCAATGTTGTCATCCTGCTGGTTAAGAGTTATTGCTTAAGTCTGAATTCTCCCTCGTGTTTTAACTGCAATCAACTTTTTCTTTGATTAATATGTGCTTGGGTCTCCCTCACTTGGTACTCTTGGCGGGCAGAAACCATGTCCTACTTGTGTTCTTGGATTCTGTGGTCCCAGCCCTCTGGAGGATCAGGCTGGAGGATGACATAAATCCAGGGGTTCTGGGCTAAGGGATGGTGTGACTGTGGTGGGTGGGTGTGCCCAAATTTAAAAAGCAAGTTGCACTTGAACCTTCTTTTCCTTGGGCATTTCAAAAAGCTCTATTGGTTGCTTCCAGGTGTTTTATGCTCTTTGATGCAGAGATTAATGAATGATTCAATCAAATTTCCCTAGTTATCCACGCTATCTGGTCTATAATTACTATATTAATTCACCTCCACCTCCCAGCCCCCATCTGTTTAAAGATGAGTACAACATTTTCTCATATTTCCACTCAAAAGGAACTTTTGTCCTCCATAGTCTTAAAAAAAAAAAAAAATCTGGGAGCTCGAAGACTCTATCTGCTTGTCATTAGAGCTGGCTCCCTTGTATCCAGCCGGTGTTTACAGATTCTCAGGAAACTTTTTAGGCCCCTGGTCTCATCCAGTTTCAATTTTTCTAATACAGTTGAGTCTTCATTGGTCTACAGATCACACCTGATATTTTTAAAACGTTAGACCCAAGACACTAATGACCACCTCTGCCTTTCATGGTCCTCTCCAACATTCCTTCCCCTAGTGGAGACCGGCTTAGGCCTCCCCTCCAACAGCTCTTGGTCGTGGCCTGGCTCTGCTGCTCTGGAAGCAGTTTCTGTAATACTTGGACCCCAAGCAAGAGGCCTGGGGAGCTCGGCAAAGGATTTGGGCGCAGAATGTTATGGCCTGGGTTTGGTGGGTGTCTTTGTTTGTTTTGGTACCTTCTGCATTCCTTGCTGGTTGCATCTTCCTTTCAGGTGTAGTATTCCTCATTTCCATTCTTACACACTTGTGCTATTCCTTTATAAACATCTTGGGTGATCTGGCCTAATTTCTTCTAGTTTTTAATGCTTTTTCACTTTCCCTTCAGCTCTTGATGAAGTCCTGAGATTACCCCATTTGTTTCCTTGTTATTTGTCTGGTCTCTACAACTGCTATGGTTTTTTAGAACCTGCCTAACAATTTGAATGGCAGTGCTGGATTACTTGGTGTGATAGTAAATTTTATGTGTCAGCTTGGCTGGGCCATGTTGCCCAGATATTTGGTCAAACACCAGTCTACATGTTGCTGTGAAGGTATTCTTTAAGATGTGATTAACATTTAAATCAGTAGACTTTGAATAAGGCAGATTATCCTCCATAATGTGAGTGGGCCTCATCCAATCAGCTGAAGGCCTTCAAAGAGAAGCCTGAGGTCTCCCAGGAGGAGGGCCGTCTGCTTTCAGATTGCCTTGAACTTGAGCTGCAACATCAACTCTTCCCTGGGTCTCCAGCCTGCCCTGAAAATTTCAGACCTGCTAGCCCCCCATAATCACATGAGCCAGTGCCTTAAACTCTCTCTCTCTCTGAGGCTAGGAGATATACATACATACACGTACACACTGTTTTGTTTCTCTGGAGAACCCTGATTAATACACATGGTGTCTGAAACTCCCACTTCAGTGAACCTTTCCTAGCCTGAGTATGCTAATTTTTTTCTTCTATATTATCAAGTTCACCTATTTTTTAAAGCTATTTTGGATTTTTCTTCCTTTTTCTAAGGATCTTGAAAATGATCAATCACCTTGTCATTGTTTCTTCCAAGGATCCAGAATTATGGAGATAATCATCACAATCCACTTATATTTGTGTAGGGCTTCACATTTACAAAACACATTTAATCTCACGAAACCATGAGGTAGGTAAGGTAGGTATTACTACAGGTGAAGAAAATAGGGTTTGGGCGTCATAAGTAACTCACCCAAGTTCACATTGATAATAAGTGGTAGGATTAAAAACAAAACTTATGATCTGGCTCTCTTTTGATAAGATGTAAACACGTAATTAGTAATTCCCAAGTCCTAAGATTCCAGCTCTTCCACAGGCCTCATCGTGGATCAGCCTGCAGTGATCTACCAGCGGCCATCCCTTCTCTTGGGCTAAAACTTTTCCGGGCCTGAGTTTTGCTTGAAAACTAGAATCTGATGAATACTGTCAGGTCTCCCGTCCTGACGTCCTAGCTCACTATCCAGTCTCTCCCCGAGGCTGGAGTGGAGGGAGGCCATGCTTGATGAGCCATAGGCTAAGGAGCTTGAGCTCTGTCTTGGGAGGTGAATGGGTATCACTGAGAGCTTGCACCAGTCTCTCATCTCTCGGTTTTATAACTTCTGTGATCCCAAGGGAAGGTCTACAAATACTGTTCTTTGTTTATACATTCCTCCGATTTTCATCCCAATATTTCAGGAAAAAATAAGGTTGTTTGCTGCTTTCCTTCCTTAAGTCTTTACAAATGTTTAGGGAATTTAACTTGGAATTGCCGAATCTGGGTCAGAGGCTGGTTTGAGTTATTTCCTGATTTCCTGGAGCTGAGTCCTGTGACTGTGTCCTTGGCCTGCCGGCCAGCCTTGACCTGCCGGCCAAGATGTGGGGCAGGCACAGGCGACATGCATCCCTCCTGAGGGTCTGGGGGGCTCGGAAAAGCTCGTCTTTGTAAAGTCTAGGGCTGCGTGTGGGCAGAAAGAGTGCCAACAGGTCATATCACTGCCTTCATTCATAACCCTCCAGACCTGGAGAACCCACCAAAGTTCTGAAAACAACCTCCTCCTGGCTCAGTAAACCTCATTTTCTGCACAGCAAAGCAAAAGTAAACAATTTTGTTCTTCACTTCTCCCTTCTTTTCTATGCAAAGTTAGCCTGGAGAGGAAACCTTTCCTCCCACGGCCGAAGATTCCGACGTCACACCACTAGAGGGGCCACGAGCTCCTGAGTTGCCGGCTCCTTTGCTAAGACTACTCCATTCACGCCAGCATCAGTGCCTGAGGGACATGGGGACAAGCGGAGATGGATTTAAAATGACTGTCAGACTGTTTTTAATAATATTAATATTGTGAAGTAGGAATAATCACAAGAGAAATAGCAGCTACTAATTGAATGCTTGCTTAGCACTAGGCACAGTACTGAACCTCTGACATGCATTATTTCATCAGGGAGATATTCCATTTTCCAGATCAAGCACAGAAAATTTAAGTAGTGGCCTAAGGACCCACAGCTGTTCGTGGCTGGAGAGATAACTCTCAGCCTACCTAAAGGCCCCGGCCTCTACCAGGAGCTGCAGCTGCTGAACGATGAACGCCACTGGGGTGAACCCAGAGAATGAAGCCATTGTGCCCATGGGCTTGTTCTAGTTAGGTCTTTTCTAGAATAGCAGCGGCTCTAGGTCAGGGGTTCGAGGCACTCAGTATGTCCAAGGTCACCCCAGAGTGGGCCCAAACTTCCTGAGCCCTGAGGTTTTCTTGTTCTGATCTCTGGGCCTCCCAGGCCACAGAATGTCTCTGAAACTCATGGCTGCAGAGCTCTCCCAAGTTCGCCTCAGCAATGTTCTCAGATGATGTTTCCCACATCCTCTTTACCCTGGGGATGTACATCTAGGGCTGATTAGGGGTGAGAGTGTGGGAGGGGTAGGGGGAGAAACAGCCAGGCCAGGTAAGGGATTGCCTCTTAATCGCCTTTCCCTTCTGTTCTGTTGACCTCTCTCATTGCCCTTAATTCTGGTGCAACAAGATGTCCAGGACCCACCAGCCTAGACCTCTTGGGAGACTGGTCAGCTCTGAATGGCTAGCACAGGGGCCATTCCAGATTGCAGGGCAAATAAACACTACCTAGGCATCAACGCACAGCCAGCAAGTGTGCCCTCTTTGGGCACAATCAAATGCAATCTGTGATGTGAGGTGGGAAGATGTACAATTAGGTGAGGTCTGCTCCCACGCCCTTAGTGCTACTGTTGCAGTGACACTTGGGTGGGTGGGTGGAGGGATGCAACGCTAATCTCAGAACCAAAGCAATTGGTGCTGCACCCTGAACCCAGCTCATTCCCCACCAAGCGCCCAATTCAAAGTGCTCCCTGGCCGGGGGCTTTATATGTGAATCCCTGCCCGGAGGTACTGGTAAAAGGGGAGGGGAAACTGGTAAAAGGGGAGGGGAAAATCGGAGAACTACAGCCATTGGGATCTGAAGAAAACCAGAGGCTCGCTCAGGAACCAGGTGCTTCATCGCTGGAACATCAGCCTTTGCTTTGCTCTTGGGAGTCCTGCAGGCACTGATGCAGCCACTGATGGATCAAGTGAGGGACACAATGAAAGGAAAACGAGCACAGGACAGACACGGCTCTCTGCTCTTTCAGCTCTTTGTACTTCAGCTGGAGTGTCTGCATCTCTCAGAGCTCTCTACTGTGCCAGGAGGTGTGCTAGGCCTTCCGTCTAGGTCAAGGGTTTGTTGAACACACATTTTATCTCCTCTTGCAAATATGACTACTGTGAGAGGGGACCCTCGTGTCTGTGATTTTTAGGTTCAAAATCCAAGTGAGTCATTATATTTCTTAGATCCTTAGATTGCGTTGGCTTTGGGAAACGCATTTTAAAATTTCAAGATGAATATTGGAGTGGTTTCTGGGGGAATTATCCTTTTTGCCTATGTGATATGAAGATTTTCTACTCTTCAGAGCCTACATTCAGAACTCAGTGTGGAGAAACACACACCCCATCCACAACCCATCCCACCCCATCCAGGGAGTTTTCCTGTGGAATAACAAAGTGCCCAAAGCCAAGTGGCAGGCAAGGTGGGGCTGTGAAACCAGGGAAGTTGGTGGTTACCACTTGCCCCAACGTTTGCGGTACCAGTGTGATTTGGCTGCAGGTAGCGCCAGCACGGCCAAGAAATCACCACAGCATATTACCCACAAGTCACGAATAATGCCACCTTTTTAAGGACTATTTGAAAGACTTCCAAAAAATGTAGCCCCTTCCATTCGCAATAGGAGGATGTTCCCATAAGAAACTTAAGAATTTAGCTGATAAAACAGCTAGAGAAAATAAATTAAGTAAAATCATTCTTTTTATTCCTTTGCAGATGTACAATTCAAAGTCAGGGTTTCCCCACATGTGGTCTGTGGGTCACCTGCAGCAGAATCACCTGGGATTCTTCTGGGTCTCACTCCAGTTGGAAAGCAGAACCTTGGAGGTGAGTCTGGAGTATGGCAGGTAATAGTTCCTTCAGATGATCCTGGGGTATCGCAAAGGCTGAGAACCCCCAGGAGGAAGTAATCACCTCACAGCCTCACAAAACCTGCCACTGGGTTGATGTCATTTTCTTCCTGACTTGACATAGATAAAGGTAGAGTCACTCATCTTAGTTAATTCCATTCATCAAGCATTTATTGTGCAACATCGATGTGCTGTCAGGGATACAAGGAAGAGCAGGGCCCAGTTCTTGTCCTCACTCATCTTGTAATGGAGTCAGAAGGACCAGACAAATGCACAAATAGATATAAGGCAAGGCAGAAAACCGTGAGATCTTCCCGCGAGACAGCTCTACCAAGTACCAGCAGTTCAGAGGAGAGAGTGGCCATGTCCTGCAGGGAGAGCTAGGAAAGCCAAAGTTTTTGAGATGGGCCATGGGTGATGGGTAGAATTTCACAAGTGGAGATGTTGGGTGTGTTGGGATTCTGGGAAGAGGGAACGATGTGAGGAAAGGTGGAGGGGCGGGATGCTCAGGGACCACCAATGAGTGGGTTTGACCTAGAAAGCTAGTTTAGAACCATTTCATGGTGGTCTGGGATCCTGGGTAGATACTTTTTTTAATTGAAATAATTCACATGTTATAAAATTCGTCCTTTTAAAGTGTGCAATTCAGGGGTTTTAGTATATTCACAAAGTTGTGCAACCATGAACGTTATCTAATTTCAGAACATTTTCATCACCCCAAAAAGAGCTCCCACACCTACTAGCAGCCACCCCCATCCTCCCCTCCTCCGGCCCCTGGCAGCCACTAATCTACTTTCCGTCTGTATGGACTGGACAGATGAATTTTTACATAATTAAATAGAGAGTAGGGAGCTACTAATTATTTTAATTGAGGTACAATTTGCATATAGTGAAATGCACAGATCTTAAGTGTACAATTCAGTGAGTTCCGACAAATGTATATACTTATCTTACTAATTCCTCCAAATACAGATGTTTTCATCACCCTAGAAAGTTCTCTGTTGTCCCTTCTAGCTAAGCCCTACTCCGTAAGCAACCATGGTACTGATTTCTATCATCATAACTTAGTTTTGTGTTTTCTTAAACTTCACGTAAATGGAACCACACGGTATGGGCACGCTTTTGTGTCTGGCTTCTTCTGCTCAAAATAATATTTTGAAATTCATTCCTGTTGTTGGTGTGTCAGTAGTTCATTGTTATTTTTTTGTTTTGTTTTTTGTTTTTGCGGTACGCGGGCCTCTCACTGTTGTGGCCTCTCCCGTTGCGGAGCACAGACTCCGGACACGCAGGCTCCGCGGCCATGGCTCACGGGTCCAGCCGCTCCGCAGCATGTGGGATCTTCCTGGACCGGGGCAGCAACCCGTGTCCCCTGACATCGGCAGGCGGACTCTCAACCACTGCGCCACCAGGGAAGCCCAGTTCATTGTTTTTTAATGCTAAAAATCATGACTATGCCACATTTTGTTTATCCATGCTTCCGTCGACGGACATGTGAGTTGTATCCAGTCTATAAACAACTGTAAGCAAATTGTTTGTAAAAAAAAGAGGAAAAAAGTTTCTCTTTGGAGGGATATATGCTTTCATTTTTTGGTGGGGACGGTAAATACCTAGGAGTGGGATTGTAGATTAGGGAGCTAACGATTTTTTTAGTGCAAGAATGTGATCCCACCAGAAGTGAACTTTAAGAAAATAAACGCAGCGGCAGCAGGGAGGAAGAATTAGGGGTGGAAGTTAGGAAAAGCAGAATGGATGACATCCTTCATTACTGGGAGTCAGAATATAGAGCACCTTGGAGAATGAATGGGTATGTGCGGACGGTGGAAACAGAAGTTTTCATGACTGCTCCTCGGATATTTACCCTCCAAGACATCCTTAGGGTCCAGGCAGTCCGACTGGCAGAATGATACCCTTATTCTTGTTTCCGAGAAAGGTAAAGGTTTTGGTTTCAGACAAGGAGATAGATCACTGTCCCCAAAAGCCCATTTCCCTGATAATCCGAGTGCCTGGCATGGAGTATCAGTTGAATGAATGAACTGCTAGCTATCATTTGTTACTTGGGAAGAAAGAAGGGGCATCGGGGAGAGTGGGTGGGGTGAGGCAGAAGCTCACACACCAGAAATTAGCCCACTTGCTGGACTGGTTGATTAGATTGGTTACTTGGCTAATGAGGTGGAGAATTTTATTCACCAGAAATTCTCCAGAATTGCTCCCAAGAAAATCAGTCAGAGCATGCCCCGTGATTCTTCCTCCCTTCCCCCACTCCCTGGTGAATCTCATGGAACTCCCAGACATGTTTATTCAAAGAGGATATTTATGGGCACTAGAGGCGCAGTAAGGCTGTTGAATTAGAATTTAGGAGATGTGGGTGTTTTTTTTTTCCAGATGCTATAATGATTGTGAACAACTTTTTTTCTCTTTTCATATTTATTTATTTGGCTGCATGGGGTCTTAGTTGTGGCATGCAGGATCTTTAGCTGAGGCATGTGGGATCTAGTTCCCTGACCAGGGATCGAACCCCAGCCCCCTGCATTGGGAGTGTGGAGTCTTAGCCACTGGACCACCAGGGAAGTCCCTGATTGTGAACAACGATAACGACCTATTTCTTAGTTTCCTTATCTGTAAAATGGGAATAATAATAACATCTGTTTCATTTCCCTTGTAAGTAAGCAAATTATAAAAATCAAAAGAGACCGTACATGCTAAAATACTTTGAAAAAAGTATGCTCCCCATTTCCAACCAAATAACCAAACAACCTACAAAAGTTCTCAGCTCAGCTTTCAAGGTTTCCTGGGCCCCAGTGATGTAAATTGCTTCTAGTTTATTCTTCCGCTACTCCAGCCGTGGCCGGCACAGGTCCTATGCTTGCCCACAGCCAGGCTCTGCATTTGCCTCTGCTTGACTGTCCTCTTCCCCGTCCTGGTCCCATGAAATCCTTCCCGAGGTCTGTCACTCACACTAACTCCTTCATAGAGTCTCCTATGACACCCTCTTATTCTGCTTGGGTGCCCCAGATTACAGCAGAAGTCACCCGTCCTGGAGATTTCAATAAAACTGACTCAAGCCAATCCCGTGGGAAGTGCCATGTCCTCCTGTCCATCTACAACTTCCTGGCGAATTACAAACTCCTGGACACCCCTGGCTCCAAGTTGCCGCTCTCCCTGAATTATAAAATCCTCTGTCTCACCTTCTGTGGCTCTTTCTTCTCCCAGTAGATATGGGACTCACCTCACCCTCCTTTTTTTTATGATTCCCAACACACAAAGCACTCAGAGGAGGAGGCATTTGGTGTCATGTTTACTAGGGAATTGGGACAAAAGGGGGAGGTTTATATGCCCGCAAACTCTACGCTATAATAATAAATCTTACACAGCCTTACTCTTAAAAGTTCTTCGGTTACCCTGCTGTAAGAATATCTCATGGGCTACTTTCCTCCACAGTGAAAGCCCCTGCTATTTGGCCTGCCCCCTCTCTCCCTCTTTCTTCCCCATTCCCTCTCTTCTTTTTTTTTTTTTTGCGGTACGCGGGCCTCTCACTGTCGTGGCTTCTCCCGTTGTGGAGCACAGGCTCCGGATGCACAGGCTCAGCGGCCATGGCTCACAGGCCCAGCCGCTCTGCGGCATGTGGGACCTTCCCGGACACGGGGCACGAACCCGTGTCCCCTGCATCAGCAGGAGGACTTCTCAATCACTGCGCCACCAGGGAAGCCCCCTCTCTTCTTGATTCTCCTTTTCTCACCCCCAAATTCCTTTAGCCAGTACTTTGTCTCCTTCTAAACTTCAGCTTTGGGGCCTCACCTTCACCCCTGGAAGAGCATATCAGATTTTCTTCTAAAGAGAATTTCCTCTTTAAATATATTTGCCACCTCATAAAATAGTTTTTTCTCCCTGTTACGTTAACTAAAGCTATTTATGATTATGTCTCACAGCCCCTACTGGGTTATATGCTCCTTCATGGCATTGTTTATTTCTGATCCATATTTTAAAAAATTTCTCCAGAGTGTAAACCCAATGCTCTGCATGCAGTAGACCCTCAAGTGTTGAATGAATGAGTGAGGGAGTGACTGACTGACTGAATGAATGAATGCTGGTATCTTCTATGTAACTCCAGGAAAAGCAGGGTGAAGGAACAGAAGCACTACGTTTCCATGTTGGGGTATTAATATGTTTCAGTCACCACCAGAAGAGGGCAACATGGGGTACAGAGAGTCCCTCTGGATGGAGCTCATCTTGACCCTGGTGAGCAGGTGAACGCTGGGCCGGGGTCCATGCAGGCTTTGTGCTGTCCCTGTTCCCTGGGGAATGAGTATGCAGCACTGATTCTTTTCAAAGATGCTGCTGACCTCTGGTTGAATGGTAGCAATTTATGACCATTACCAATGAGAACTAGAAGTGCTCCTTTGACCCACGGGATTTGTCCTCTCCGTCCCACTTGTAACCCTTCAGATCAGATTTCCTTCAGTGAAATCAGAGTTGTCACAAGGAGTACAAATTCAGGGCAGAATCACAAAAGCCCTTATACCTACTGATTGGAAACATGAAACGTGTATTTTATTATATATTAAAAAAACACCTCTGCCATTCATCCTATAAAAAAGGGAGGAAGAGAAAGAAGTCTATGGCTTGAACATCAGTGAAAGAGACTATACAACAAAGAATGTGCCTTTGAAATTGTTGTTGAATTCTGCCGTTCTTTAGATCCTGAAAGTAAAAAACTGTTTGTAGAACTTTATAGTTCACTACAGAGTTCATTCAAGAGGTGCATGATCTTACTAAATCTTCACGACAAGCCTATACGGGAAGAATCATCACTCTTCCCATTCTAAAGATGAGGGACCTGAGGCCAGTTTTCTCAATGTCACATACCTAGCAGGTGGCAGAGCTGCAACCGGAAGCCTGTCTTCTGGCTCCAAATCTTCTTTGCTTTCCATCATGCCATGCCACCTTGCCTGCAAGATAACTGTCCAGACCTGTCCACACACTGCACATCAGAGTTCTGGGACCTAAAAAAAGGATCACACTACCTTAAGAAAATATATAAAATCATTGGCTTAATGAGTGATGCAAATGGGCTTCGTTACCAGCGATTTAGTTATATTCCTAAGAGTAAGTCACTGCATCATTTTGCTCTGCTGTATCCCAGTTTTGACCCATTGCTTAGAATGAGTAAATCTGGAGTATGTAGCACCTGGTCCAAGAGAGACATACAGGGTTTCAGAAAGCTGCAAGAGAGAAAAAAAATAGGTGTTTGCTTTCTCTCCTGCTCTGCAAACTTCTTCCCTGGCTCGCTTTGTTGTAAAGGTCAGCAGAGCGTATGGTTAAGATTCTATGTTTTGGAGTCTGGCTGGCGTGGGTGTGTGTCCTGAATCCAGCACCAACTTTGGGCAAGTTCCTAACTTCTCCAAGCTTTAGTTTCCTTTTCCTCATCTGCAAAATGGGAACACATCAGTTGGGTTCCTTGGTTGCAAGTGACAGAAACAGACTCACTTATGCCAAAAAGGGAAATTGACTAAATGATCTTAGTTCTTTTGCAGAATCGAAGGGAAAGTTGAGGGATCAGGCCTTGCAAAGAATAGAAACTCTACAGGTCTGAATGGCAGCAGAAACAGACATTCTTGTCAGCACTCTGATATTAGAATGACTCCACCCTAGCCATTTTCCATGCTGGTGACATTCAGGGCAGGCTTGAGTCATGTGGCCGCACCTGGGTAGAGAGGAGGGGTGGGGACCTTGACTGACAGTTCCTCCAGAACCGTATGGAATGGTGCAGGGGTAGTTACTCAGAGAAAACTTGGAGTGCTGTTTTGAAACAAGGAGAAGGCAAAATCAAGATTTACTACAGGAATAAAAAAATGGTACTTCATAGGGGCTTTTTTAGGCTTAAAAGATACAATATGTTTAAAATGCTTAGCACAATATCTGGCACAGTATGTTCTTGATGAATATTTGGTGTTGTTGGAATGGAACAGAAGTGAGTTGAGAAGGAATGTGAAATAATCCAAGGAGAAAAATAAATCAAAAGAGAAAAGGATTCAACAAGTGGCTTGGCAGGGCAAGGTAGAGACCTCCTCCCCTGATACCATGACGACCCCTAAAATACCATGAAATCTGTGATGGATGCCTTTAATTATCGGAACATTCTATTTTGTATAAAGAATGCTAAGTACAGAGGCACCAGTAAATTCAAACAACCAGAGACTATTTCACTGACTAAACTGAATAACAGATACATAGACACATCTATGTAGAAAGCAAATGGCAATAAAAGTGAGGTATAGGTGATTCATTTTCAGAAAATTCCGTTTTAACCATCTAAGGAAGAGAATGAGTATCTTATAATTATTATGATGGAATCATTTAAATATTAGAGTAAAATGATTTTCACTTTTTCCTCTGTAACATGAATGAAATGTATTGGCAATGAACAGTTATTCTCTGATATTTCTGCATACCACACTAACTGCAATGAACATTAATATTTATGTGTTACCCACACTGTTACTGACTGGGCCAGATTTGGTCCCTAGTTTCTCATTTCTCTATTCTTAGAGACATAAATGGGAGTTGTAAGTGAGTAACTGAAGGCACATTTTCAACTGCTGTAGTTTATCATTCTTATAGTTTATATCGTGAAAGATTCATAACCATGCCAAATCAGCCCTCACTCTGGGAACGGTCTTAAACAAGTGCCAAATGTATCTGAACAATCACTCACCTTAATGGTGAAAACATGGCTCTATTATTTCTAAAATCACAAATTAAGATTTTGAACAAAACAATGATATCTATCAATCTATCTATCTATCATCATCATCATCTATCAAATCAAATGGACACAGCTTCAGACATTTACCCTACTACTACTTGGTATGATACTGGAGAATGTAGATCTCTTATGGTTCTCAAATCTGCTTGTAATTCTAGACATTTCTCTAGAATCTTTGTAAAAAAAGAAGCAATGTGTCCCTTTTGTGGAGCTTCTCCTGCAAAGTACCCCATGCTGCTGCTATCAGAACTTGCCTTTGGGGATTAAGAAATGCCTACAACATTTAAAATCATCCCAGACTTCAGAAACATATTTTGCACCCATTTCCCCCTCATTTATAAGGAAAATGATGTGGAAAAGTTTTAAAACCTCTACTTTTTTTAGAAAACAATCTTTGAATGGACCCACTGAGTGGAGAACCTCTTTTTGATTTTTTTTTGAAGATGAGTATTGTTGACTTGAAATGCTTTTCATTAGTGATATCATATGACATCCCTCTAAATTAGTAAATTGTGTCATTATATTTGGGAGAGGCAGGACCCAAAAATGTAGCTTTCAAGAGAGCCAAAAACAAAGGAAGATAGGGTCATTTGTTATTTAAATTATACTATGTATCCTTTGCACTTATATCTGAAGTGGAGAGAATTTTCAAAAGCTTATCCTTTTGAAAGCTTACCAGTTGCTTTCAAATGAATTTGTACTTGAATGATGATCTTTGTTGGGGTCCACAACACACTTGCTGTATGGGACATTTACATGTGCATAGTATTCTTAGAGAGACTAAGGTTTCCACGGCATCAAACTCATTGCACTGCTCCAGTGCATCTCTTAGAATTTGGGTCAGCCTCTCCCAATCAGATACCGAAAAGAAATGAGGCATCATGGGCAAAGTGGTGGCAAATTAGTGGTTTGTAGATAAATACATGCTCATCAGTACCTGAAAGTAATAACATATGAGGTAAGCAAACAGTAAATCAAACTCTTTAACCCTTTATTTAAGATTTTGCATGTATAGTTAATTTTTCTTTTGAACCAACTTTCTTTTTCTTGTATATGGAGAATAAATACATAAAATATCTCAAAATAAATAAAACATAAAATTTCATCTATCTTTAAAAAAAAAAAGGAAAGTATCTGAGGGGATATAATATTGCCTCTGAAAAATCATGGTGCTTTTTTTTTTTTTTTTTTTTTTTTTTTTTTTTTTG
>NW_006786512.1:1619182-1647344 GCF_000442215.2 Lipotes vexillifer
TTTTTGCGGTACGCGGGCCTGTCACTGCTGTGGCCTCCCCTGCTGCGGAGCACAGGCTCCGGACGCGCAGGCTCAGCGGCCATGGCTCACAGGCCCAGCCGCTCCGCGGCATGTGGGATCCTCCTGGACCGGGACACGAACCCGTGTCCCCTGCATCGGCAGGCGGACTCTCAACCACTGCACCACCAGGGAAGCCCCATGGTGCTTTCTTTAATGGAGCCTGCGCCCTAACATTTTCAGTGATCAGTACCCTCTGGCCCTATTCATAGGAAGTAAATATGTTCCCTTTCTCTTTTGCAACTTTAACATTTGATTACATCTTTAGCAAAAAGGTAGCACTGAATATGTGCTCTATTGTACTACTGTTATGTGGCGATTGGTTTTTCTAAGAAAAGTTCATACCAGAACAATATAAAATAGAACCAGGGCAAGAAAGGAGAATTTCAGTACTCCAATCACTGTTTCCCAAACTTGAGTTCTGTTCAGACTTGTACAAAATAATTTTTAGATGATCATCAAAGTGAAAACATAAAATTTTAAAGTTCTTTCAGAATTTCTAGACCCTATAGACTTCAGCTTGTTAATGACTGATTTAAACTATTCCAGGTGGATAGATTGATCCTTAGCATTATCCTTATTGTTTCCCCCTGGAAGCATCACAAGAATATCTAGGTAACCCATTCTGAAGTGAAAGTATTCTTACAGTCTGGAGCTGGCCTTTGAATCCTCATATTGCAACGTCTTTCCTTTGAATAAGTATAGTTTTCATCCTCTAGTTAGTAAACTATTCATGTATTCTAAGATAATAATTAGGCTTCCTCAGATTTGTCAGGTAATATACATCGTATCCCATAATCTTATTTAGGGTTCCATTCTTTTTATTTAAAACAAATCTCTACCTGTTTCACTGAAACTCTCTCCCTACTTTCCACTTCCCACCTTCCAAGTTGAAGACCTCTAAACTAGACACAAGTCAAACACCTGGGCCGACAACGGTCCAGCCGACTGTGATGCAACCCACAAGCAGTCTTAGAATGTTCTTTACTGCCTATTCTTTTAATGGGGAAAAGTGAGTCCGCAAGACGTATCTGTGAAGAATCAATAAGTGCTACATCAAAATGAGCCCATTGCTCTTATCTGCAAGATTGTCTCAATAGTTGTGGATGGTTCCTGGAGCCTGGATAAAGCTAAGCTGTCAGTAGGGTGTTGCTGGGCAAGGCACCCCAGAACCCTGCCTCATGCCTTCTCTGCGACCCCATTGTCATTTTTATTTGCATAATTGGCCTTTTCTGAACAGCTTTTTCCCTTAGCCTGGTTATGAAAGGGTGCTTCATAGAAGCTAATGATTTGCTTGATTCATGAAAACATGGATGCTTGGCCTTTTTCACTTGCATATTTAAGGACTGACAGAGCAGAGGACTTTATATAATGAGGCAGTGTTATTGCCTGAGAAACATGGATCACTTTCCTCGCTGACTCTTTGTGTAACTCTTTCACGTTGGTTGGAAATGTCATCCCCTGTTTCTTTCATATGGTCGCCCATTCTCTTCAACTGGATATCGGCGGTCCTACCCTTCCTCACTGTGCCTGCCAGTGGGGACACGTGTCTCTGTCCCACGAGCCGTGTTCTTGCCAGTGTCTGCAAGTGCTGTGAGGCCGACACCCACGCTTACTACCCTGTGGGCCCCTGTGCCGTGCCTAACCACCATGGAGCAGCCCCTGGGCTTTACTCTCCTCGTGCAGTGAGGCAGCATTTGAGACAGAGGACATGTTCCTAGATGAGCTATACCTAGGAAACTTTTTAAACCCTTCAAGCTAGCATAACTTCAGCCTCATCACATTCTGGACTTTTAACACTGGTTTCAGATTCCTGCCAGCGTCCCTAACAGCCAAAATAAATAATCATTAAATGCTCAATGTTCAAAGCACTCTGTGTATGAGTGTGTGTGTCAGTGTGACTAAAATAAGTTTCAATACACGTAACCTAGTATCATCTCCGTGTTCAAGGGCCGGCTCAAGGGTTCCTTGGGAAAACACGCAACTTTGAAAAATCTGAGTTAAATAGTTAACTTTGCGGTCAGGGTGTCTGGACCTGAATCGTGGCTCCACCGCTTACTGGCTCCGTGGCCTTGGTCAAGCTACTCAGCGCCTTCTCTGGTCGCTGAGTAGATGACCCCGACCGGGGAGGATTATATGAGACGATCTTATCAAGCTCTGAGAGCAGCGTTTGTCGGGGGATGTGGGTCATTACCAGCTGTGATTCTTCTGTCTTCTTAGGAAACATTGATTTCTGTATCAGACGAGTGACTTACACAGGCTTACGTAAAAAAAAAATTTGTTTCTCAGAAGGGAAAAAGCCTTGGAAAGAGGAGATCCTGTTGCTTGTCGGGTGCCGCCCCTGTATTCATAGCCCTAAAGACTGACTTCCATCTCACCCCACAGCTGACCAGGGCGGAATGAACAGGACAGCTGTTCAGAGGTGCAATCTGTGTCAGATTCCTTTGCAGAAACAGTTTTTTCCAAAAAGATACAGCAGTGGTTTTTGAAATACACAGCAAGTCTTGCTTCTCACTCTGGGCAGTGTTTCCACTTAACCGGAAACTGAAATGTTCTCTATCAGTAGCATGCTTTGCAGCTGCCATTTTCTGGCTCCCGGTGGGTCCACATCTCATCCAGACGTAAAACCACCGGGCCAATTTCTGGCCTGGGAGGGCTGTTCCAGAGCGTGAGGGTACTTGTTCTTTTAAGGGTGGCTGCCACTTGAGTGCAAGTTCATTGTTCAAAACCCCAGCTGCACTTCATTAGGGTAATGACTGCAGACCAAGAGGAAGGCTGCCTGCCAAAGGTGACTCAGTGGAGAGTGAGATGCTGCTCTGGGAGAATGCAGTTTCACAGAGGGCTGCTTAACCTGGACCCTGGCTTTCATGGGCCCAGAAGGGGAATTTGATTTTCAAGTACTGTGATTGTTTTCACAGGCCCATAGAGGGGATCTTTGTCAGAGCCTGATCATTATCATAACATTTGAGTGGCCACGTAATTCCGTTCAGTTCTGCAAATAACCAATGGTGTCAATTATACACAGGACATGGAGCTGGGTCTTGAGGGAATTCAGAGAAACAAGACGTGGTTCAAGCCCTCTAGTAGCTTACAATTTAGTACAGAGCCCAAGACAAGTATACTCACCAATTATTCAAACAAACAGTAATTGGTTTTGTCCTATGCACCTGGAAATGGGCCAGACTAGGGAAAGCAGGTGCATCAAGCCAAGTCTCTGCCCTCAAAGAATGAAAGTAAGATATGAGAGCCGTAGGGATTCCTTTCATCGTTTTAGACTCTTTATTTTGAAATAATTTGGAACTTAGAGAAAAGATGGAAAAAGAGTACAACCTGTGTGCCCTTTACCCAGATTTCCAATTCTTAAGATTGGAAATAGTTGCTTTATCATTCTTGTCCTGTTATTTATGTATATGTACATATATAATTTTTATTTATGTAATTTTAATATTTATGTGTTATATATATAAAATTTCCCACATAAATCAATTGAGGATAAGTTGAAAACTTAAATAGTTCACTGTGTATTTCCTAAAAGAGAAGAACACTCTCCTACCTGATCACAGAACAACCATCAAAATCAGGAAATTAATATCGATGTAATAGTTCTATCTAATCTCTAGGACCTCAATTGTCTCAATAAATGGGCTTCATAGCAGGAAAAAAAATTCCTTTTCTGGTCCATTATCCCATCCAGGGTAGCACATTACATTCGGTCGTCGTGTTTTTTTAATCTATCTTGTTCAGTTTCCTATTTCTGGAACACTTCCTCAGCCTTTTCTTGTCTTTTGTGACCTTGGTGTTTTTGAAGCATACCGGGCAGTTATTTTGTAGCATGTTCCTCAATTTGAGTTTTTTGCTTCTTCCTGATTAGATTCATGTTATGCATTTTTGGCAGGAATATCACCAAAGTGACATGGGTCCTCATTATATCATGGTAGAAGGGATACGATATCACTGTGTCTGATCACTGGTCATGTGAACTCTGGTCGTTTGGTTATGGTGGTGTTTGCCAGGTTTCTCCACTGCAAAGTTATTATTTTTTACTTTGTAATTAATGAATATCTTATGGGGTACTGCTTTGAAATCATGTTAATAGCCTATTCCTCCGCAAACTCTCAGCTTATTTTATCATCCTTAGATGATTCTTGCCTGAATAAAATATTACTTGATAGCTGCCAAACTACGATTTTTCTAATTTCATCATTACTTCTACCTTCATTAGTTGGCTTTCTACTGAAACGAAGTGCTTTCCCTTTCCCCTCGTTTATATATTCACTCACTTATTTATTCCTATCAGCAAGATCCATGGATTTCCATTTCATTCAATGGATCATAATCCTTCCATCATTACTTATACTGTTGCTCAAACTGTCCCATATTTGGCCAGTGAGAGCACCTTTAAGCTGGTTGCTGTGTGATTTTTAACAGGTCCCCTTATCTTTTTGAGACTTCCTCACTTTCTCGAACAGCAAAGCGTTCCAGACCGATCTTGAACTTTGCCTGCCTCAGTCATTTCTCCAAAGAGCTCTGGTTGCCCTGAGTGGAGAACGGTATTCAGAAACCCAGATCTGGGCACTAGGTATGCTCATTGAATCTAAGCCTTCTCAGTGGACAGGTCTAAGAAATGTATCCATGCTTATGCATATGTATACACACATCTGTATATATGTCTGCATCTATGTAAATATATTAAAAGCCATGAATCCACACCAATAATTTCTATTCCAATCCAACACCACAGGGCCCATTTTAGCTTTTACTCTTTCCATGTTTATAACCCGTCTCTTGAGGGAAAAAGCCTGCTCCCATTATCTATTCATATATTCATCTGCTTATGACAGCAATCTCTGGACCCATCTACTCTGCTCTGCCTCTGCAGACCCTCTGAATCTCACCGGCCTCCTAGGCTCTGACTTCTTCCTCGGTTCCAGCCCCAGTGGCCCTGTCACTCCAAGCTAAGGGGAGGGAACTAATAAATATTTTTTAAAGAAAAGGAAAAAAATGGAAGGGCAGAGAACAGGAAGAGGAATCACAGTTGCTCTGGTCTGAATGTTTGTGTCCCCCCCAAAATTCATGTTTCCACTCTAATGCCGAATGTGGTGTTAGGAGGTATGGCCTTTGGGAGGTGATTAGGTCATGTGAGTGGAGCCTCATGAATGCGATTAGTGTTCTTATAAAAAAGATCCCGGGGGAATTCCCTGGCAGTCCAGTGGTTTGGAACTCCATGCTTTCACTGCCAAGGGCGTGGCAGTTCCCTGGTCAGGGAACTAAGATCCCACGTGGCACAGCAAGGGGAAAAAGAAAAAAAAGATCCCAGGCCCACTTCCCCCTTCCATCATGTGAGGACACAGTGAGAAGGCACTGTGAAACAGAAAGTGGGCCTTAACCAGGCATCAAACCTGCGGGCACCATGATCTTGGACTTTCAGCCTCCAGAACTGTGAAAAATAAGCGTTTGTTGTTTATAAGCCAAACAGTCTATAGTATTTTAGTTATAGCTGCCTGAATGGACTGAGACAATGGTCTTAATAGGAAAAATAATTGTCCAAAATTTATTCCACACTCTATCAATTCCTCTTTTATCCATAGATTCAATTATTAAGATTTCATTGTTTGGAGATTTAATGTTTAATATTTTAAAACCCAGAGAATTATTGTACTCTTTTAATAGTAAGTATTATGAAATATTTTTGAATTCAAATTCAAAGCAAATAATGTATATAATACCTTAAAATAACACCTGTATTTTTCTCATAAAGAAGTCTTGCCTATAGGAAATTCACATTTTTCTTCTTTCTCATCCTGATTTGTTCTCTTGGTTCTTTCCTGATGACTGGTGTCAGGACCCATGTCTCGTGTGTTTTGAGTAAAAGAAGTGATGACGAGGAGTATTGCCTCCTCCACCCCTGAGTCAGGAGGTGTGTATATGCGTGTGTGTATGTATGCACGCCACATGCACACTAGGGTTAGTCAAGGGATAACGTGGCAGAATGACCATGTATCCACGTACCATCATGAAATAATAGATATTCAATCACTGCTTCCCCACTCCTTTCCCTTTCCAGTATATTTTCAATGGGCTGGCTTTATCCAGGAGAAATCATAGATAGTTGTCTCTGAGCAAAAAAAATAATAACATCTGATGGAAATAAAATTTATGAAAATTTCAGAAAGATAAAATTGTACAAAAAAACATATTATTATTGTTTGAAATAAGCATGAGTGTGTATTGGATATGTTAGTGACTGATTCATTTTAACAAGATGTCCAGTTTTCTTTCGTTCATCCTGAGGACGGGGACTGCTCCTGGGTGGGGCTGGCCACCTCCCAGCAAGGCTTAGAGAGAATGAGTCACGCCATCTGGAAAGAGAGATGTTTGGGGATTACAGTCTTTGTATAACAACAGGAGAAGGGCCCCTTCCTTCCTTCCTTACCCAAAGCCAAAGAAATGGGGCCTCACTAACATCTCGTAAAGATCAGGGATATCTACGAGAAGACGAGACTGGCGCTTCATCCCTTGATTGGCTGACTACTTAGCTACCAGACTTGCTGATCTGCCCCATCATACCAGAGCAGAGGGAAAAAGAATCTGTAAATGTTGGCCATGCTCCAATTGGATAGCTGCCAAGCTATGATTTTTCTAATTTCATCATTACTTCTACCTTCATTAGTTGGCTTTCTACTGAAACGAAGTGCTTTCCCTTTTCCCTCGTTTATATATTCACTCACTTGTTTATTCCTATCAGCAAGAAATGTACGCATGCTTATGGATGAGCATGAAAGATGGGTGTCTCACTTGCCTGGGGGCCTGAGAGTTTGCCACACATTGTAGCTGATCTTGGGAGCTACGGTGCTCTCGGGATCACTGCCTCATAGAGGGCAGGGAGGTGCACACATCAGGAAATGCAGCTTGAGACCTCCTTTTTGGAGTCAGCTGGTGGATCTGACTAAATATGGCAAGGGTGCTGCTCGGGCTAGTTAGCCACATGAGCCCTTGCCAGGGGCCACGTGCAAGCTGCCACCTGTCCACCCTTAACTCAGGACAATGGGCTGGAACAGCAGTTGTGGCCAACCAAGTAGAGGATGGAGGCAGGCCAGTTAAAGGAGGAGACATCTCTGATTTTCATGCCTGCCTCATCTCCCCCCACAAACACACCTGAGGGACTGGCGTCTAAAAGAAAGAGGAAGAGGGGCTGAGAGTCAGGCACTCACCCCCCCACCCCACCCCATACAGTTTTACCCTGTGCTTAGGAAAGAGAAGGAGATGATTTAAAAATCAAATTTGGAGTTGAAGTTGCATAAGAACAGGACTGGAAGAAGATTGTTGTTGTTTTAATAACCAAAAAAATGGCTAAAAGTATATGCGATCTAGCCCAGTAGTCATTAGGGGAATCCTTACCCAACAGTAAAAGGGAGGGGGGTACGGTGAACATAGTACAGTTGGTGTCAATTCTTATAAAATAAAATTCTTTAATGTTCATAAGCCGAAGAGTTGAAATTTCTCAATAAACCGTTAGCATGGACATCTGTTAAAAATGTTATTTCAGAGTGGTGATCTGGCTTGCGAAAAGGTTTCCAAAATGCATCGATTCCAGATATCTGCTATTAGATGCAAGAAACATGTTAGAAACCAAGCACGATGGGAATGGAGAGGAGGGGGAGGTGACTTCCACAAGGAGACTCCTCCGGGCTCTGTTGGGAAAGTTGCCAGATTGAGCCCTGATGAACTGCCAGCTTCCACTCACTCTGACCAGTATAGAAAGGAAATTCCTCAGCTTCCTTCCTGAAGTTCGACCCATTTCTGTACTTATTCTTTCCCCTACCCCTAGAACACACTTCTGCACTGACTAAGAACTGATACTTATTGGCCTTAGTTTGCTGGTTGGAATGGAAGAGGGCAGGGCTGGCTCTCTCTGGCTCTGTTGTTAGAGAGTTGCTCACTGCAGTCTCTGCATGCGTTTGGGATAATATAAAGAATTAGAGCTACAGGGTGTGTCTTTTTATGTGCATACCCTTGAACATACTTCATTCTTGTGGGGGAGTGGAAGGAGTTTGGGACTTAGAGTTGGACAAATGTGAAATAAAATTCTAACTCTTCCAATCCCCAGAAAGACCTGTTAAGTTCTTTGAGCCTCAGTGTCTTTATGCAGGAACATGGGATAACGAGATTGAGGTAACAGAATTACTGGGAAGCTTAAGTGAGGGGATATATCTCAGTGCCTAGCACTGCCTGCCAGCTTGAGCACCTCAATAAACACACGTTCTTTCCAACCCTTCCGCACACCCAGCATCTGGTGGGCACAACAGAAGGTGCTCGGTAATTACTTTCTAGCAACCCTGTCTCAGGGTTGCCGGGCACAATAATCCATTCCAACTAAGCTTGAGTGAAAAGGGGGTTTATGGTAAGAACCCAGGAGAATCCTACGCACTGGTTTACTGCGAGTGGCTCTTGGTTTGTAAACACCCCAGCCCCCAGCCCCCAGCCCCACTTTGCCCCCGCTGGTAACAGATGCTGGTATATGCGACCCTGCCTTATGAGGATGCTCACTCCCACTCAGATTCTGCATGACTTTGCACTTCAGTGCCCCAAAGCTAGCCTGGTCAATGTTTCAGTTCTCCCATTTCAAATCTTGTGGACGGAGAATCTTCTTGATCAGATTTAGTCAGGATTTTGTCTCTAATCCAAGCAAGCTTGGTCAGAGTTGTAAACCTGCCAGCTGGGCCTACCTCAACGCAAGACTGCGGGGGAGAGAAAATTGCCGTAGTGAAGGGTGTGCTCGGCCGGGATAGGACTCTCATCGCCCGCACAGTCACTGTGATTGAATGGGATTCATTCTTCATTCTATAACTAAGGAGACCACTCAGAGGGTGAGCCTCCTAAGCTCATACTATGAAAAAACATCATGTATACATTTTATAATCAATTAAAATTTTCTACTTAAAAAACATTTATCATTTACTATGTGCCAGGGACTATTGCAAGAGTGCTACAAATATTAACTCATTCAATCTTATAACCGGCTGAATGACTCCGAATTTTACAAATGTTATTAAAGGCACAGAGAGGTGGAGTGATTTGCCCAAGGACACACAGCTAGTTGGCAGCAGAGCCAAGATTTGAACTCAGGCAGTTCGGTGTGCAGAGTCCACACTCCAGACCACGATATGATGCTGCAGCTCACACTAAGGCAGCCAACAAACGCTTTGAGAGGCTGCCTCTCAGCCCAAAGATACCTGCCTATTTACTTATGGCCTAATGACTTGAGGGTATTACAATGTGTGACCATCCTCTTCAGCATATGCAGAGGTGACACACTGGAGGCTGATGCCCACCTCGCACTTATCTTTTATCCTTGTCCGCGTCAATGGCTGTTGGTGGGAGCTCTGCATCTCACTTCATATTACCTTGAAAGGGTTACACATGCTAATGGTTCGGTTTTACACTCGTGTTTTTAAAGCCCTTTCACCTCAGGAACATTTTCCATTTTCTAACAACACTTTAAATTCCATTTCTATTACTTGAACATCAGGCACAATTATGCCATTTTGAGTTTCTTCTTTGCAATTAATGCAATCATATGACACATCACTAATGCCAACCAGGAGTCTTATCGCAAAATAGTATAAATTATCATATTTCTACATACATTGCAAATGTCTTATCAACATTTTAATCCTGTATATATTTTTATTAAAAAACACTCTCTGTGCTGGATTTCTGAAACTGTTACTAACAGCCAAACTAGATCAGTTTACATGGCTGCCTCTTTCACAGAGGGAAAGTCTGATTGAAATTGGCAACTTAAATCAGGTTGATGAGATTTCTTAGCCAATCAAAGAAGCTCTTTGAGCTGCCAAAATTGTTCGTAAGACTATAAGGCCATTTTTTTGTGTAGCTGTATATAAATATATAGATAAACAGATGTGTAATATCTATAAGGCCATTTTTCATGTAGATAATATTACATATCAATGTATAGATATGTACAATGAATTATTTTATATGCAAGTTCTGGTACTTAGTAATCAGAATATTGGGTTAATTCTTTAGACAATGATCTGTAAAAGGCATTGGTCAAAAGTGGCCCAAGGACCTCAGATCACTGATTGTGCTTTGGTTTGATTTAAACAAAAATGGGTATATAATCATAAAACTTGTTCCAGAGAATCAGTGTAATTTTAACTTGGGTAAGGCACAATTCCTCTACTTCAAATCTTCTGTTCTGCTAAATAAGGATAAAAATATCTTCCTAAGTACAAGGTGGTGGAGAAAGTGACACCGAAGTATCGGGTCCTTCCTTCACATTCAGCTCTGTCTCAGTGTCCTCTCTTTTTTTTTTGGTGTCTCTCTTCCCTCTGATGAGACACCCCTTCCTTAGCTCTGATCCTACATGTAGCTGGGTGATCCAGCAAACACTTAATGGATGGGGTAACCTGCTGAACACTTAACTTGTGATTTACTATTTCCCATTTTGCAAGAAGATACCAGAAATTAACTCCTGCTCAGCCTTTGGACTACAAACTCACAGAGAAGAATGGAAGGTATTTCCCAGTATCTTCCCCTCCCCTCCTCAAGCAGGAAGGGTAAACAGGACTTTTTGTTTCTAATGTTGAAGCCCTTCCTGTAAGCCACTGAGCTCTCTTCTATTATTGTAGAAAGGGTCCGCAAAACATGGGTTTGGTTCAGAAAATAAGAAGGGGGAAAAGGAGGAGGGGGAAAGAAAAGAGAGCGGGCTCTGAGCCTGCTGGCTAAATCCTATGGGTATCATTTCCAGGGTTGTTACATGGTCTAGGGTCTGCTGGGGCTCATGGACCAGGAAAGGATTTCGGAGGGGACATCAGGCAAATGTCCCAGGGGCACTGATCAGACAAGTGGAACCATCCCAGCACTGAAGCCAGGAATTCTGTCCCATTGTGTGAGTAGGATTCTTGCTGTCCCTTTACTGGAGGGTCTTTGTCTACTATCCTTCTAGTCACAAGGGTATAGGTCCCTACATTTCAAGATCCCACTGGAAAATTTCCTACTTGCACAATAACAAGTACCCCGGGCAGGGCCAGCTTCATGAATGTACCACTTGTACAGGACCCACAGCTCAGAAGGGTCCCATACTTGGTGTAATGCCCTGCTATCACCACCTTGAAATTCTTAATAGTTTTATCTTTGGGCTTGTGTTCTGGAAGTGAAGTCCAGTGGGCCAGGCAGCATGTGTGGGAGCAGAGAAGATATCTCAATATGCACGCCCACTGTTCACTGATGCCCAGTTCACATGTAGCACCCGCGATGTTCCACGAGCACGGAATTTCGAAGACCCCTGGGGCATGAGACTCAAAAGAAGAGTACACAGTAGGAGAGTTACATCTGTGACTGAGTAAAATGGAGGTGCTGACATCCCTAAGACACTACACTTTCTATTTGAATCAGAGTTTGCTGCCAACAGAGAAAGAAGGAAATGGTATCCTAAGAAACACAAGTGGTATTCTATCTTACCCATGCTGCCTCCCTGCATTAGATAACCACTTACGCTGAAAATGATGACGTTGAAGGAAAGAGAAAGATAGGGCAACACATAATTCTTTTTCCTTTCAGTCCTTCCTTACTCCTTCTGCAAGCTGAAGATAGAAAGTGTTGGTAGAATGTGCGTGTATCAAGAAAGAAGCAAAATAAACAGCGTTCAGGTCGTTTTTTGCAGCATTTCCACTGCTCTGATAAGAATGAAATACATATGCATGTATGAGCTAGGAAATGCAAACTGTGCCATTTTAATGATTCCACATGCAAGTTAAATGTTCTTATATTTGCATTTAAAAGTGGAAATGCACAATATAAAGATGAACAGTAAAATTCATGCCAATAATTTGGAATTTTAATTTTTCTTTCCTTAGAGTGACAAAAACACCATAACAAATCAAGAGAAAGAGGCCATAGAAGAAAGGAAAAATCTTTATATTTAAGCATTCTTAACAGCGTTTTTATTTTGAACTGGACTGCACAAATTATGGACAAGGAACCCTGCGTTTTCATTTGCACTGTGACCTGCAAATTATGTAGCCATCTCTGACCCTAGGGTCCCTCCAAGGCACCCCACTGGGTTGGGAGGGACGAGAGTACTGGTATTTGGGGGACAGGCTGGCATGCCAGGGCACTCTGAATTGGAGTCAGAGGGAAGTAGAAACAGACCGCTGCTAAAAAGGCAAGTCTTCCTTACCAAGAGAAAGGATTTGAACAAGACAGGGAACTTGATAGAGTGAATGGGATGGAGATTCAAAGATATTTACCCAGGGCCAAAAATGACCATGGTGAGGGATTTGTGCTCTTGAAGACTTGTGAATTACCAGCCTAGGCTGCAAGGTTAAGGTTTTGATGCTGAAGCTGCTATGTCTCCCCAAGTCAGAGCTGATCGGAAGTTTGGACAGCATCTGATGCTGGTGGGAAAGCTTGCTCAGGCCTAGGAAAACCAGAGCATTGTGGGCTGGGAGGGATCTCTCTGGGGATTACCTAGCCCAGCTTTTTCTCTTATACACTGGGAAACCATGACTTTGAGTTTAATGTGGAGGAAACCAAAGTTCTACCTACTTTTCTTTCTTTTTTTTTTAAATAAATAAATTTATTTATTTTTATTTTCGGCTGTGTTGGGTCTTTGTTGCTGCGCGCGGGCTTTCTCTAGTTGCGGCCAGCGGGGGCTCCTCTTCGTTGCAGTGCGCGGGCTTCTCATTGTGGTGGATTCTCTTGTTGTGGAGCCCGGGCTTTAGGGCGCAGGCTTAGTAGTTGTGGCGTGCAGGCTTAGTTGCTCCGCAGCACGTGGATTTTCCCAGGCCCGGGTTTGAACCTGTGTCCCCTGCATTGGCAGGCGGATTCTTAACCACTGAGCCAGCAGGGAAGTCTCTTTACCCAGTTTTCTTTCTAAGTAGTTGTGCAAACTTGGGCAAGCCACCTACTCATTCCAAGTCTCTATTTTCTTAACTTTAAATTGAAGAGGTTAAACTATAAGTCCTCAAAGGAGACTGGTCTATTTTGAAGAGCCTAATATTTAAATGTGTCACACTGACCCCAGGTATATGTATTCATTTAAGTCTTACTCTAAATGTCATATTATGCCATTGAAATTGGACATGAATATCTATGCTGCTTCTTTATTAAACTCTTCTTTAAGATAAAAGTCATACTTGATAGGATTGTGTGCTGAGAGTTCTGAAACTTTGTGCTCTATTTCATGGAAAAATCCAGATATTACCCAAGTTCAGTTTGTGGTATTTTGTCTGTAATTTGTGTAGCTCTATAGGACCAAATAATGAAAAACTGTGAACCAACCCTATAAACTTAAACTTATAAGTAACATTTTATGCAGATGATATTTATATTTATTATTATGCTTTCTTAACTCAGGAGAATAGGAAACCATTAACTAATTTCCACAGGAAGTGAGGTGATGGTAGTGATTTTGGTCAAATACCAGCAGCATTAGGGATTCTGTTGGTCTCTTTGGGAAACCTAATAACGAACTTTATAGACCATTCATCTGATGTGCCATGGTGGGGGCGAAGGAACAGGTCTGGAATGGAAGGCTAATTTGTGTAATCGGCCAATTAATAGCTATCACTTTTATGGTCAAAAAAAGAAGGAAACGGGCTGGAGGTGTGAAGGAGCTTTGTCAGAGGTTGAATTGGTACTTCTAAGGTGCCCATCTTTGTCCCTGGCCGACAAATAACACTTCGGGCAGTATGTCATGAGCCTTGACCATTTGTCTCAGTTTGGAATTTGGTTTTGCCCTGAGGTCATGGCTTTAGTTTTGTTTTGTTTTTTGCGGTACGCGGGCCTCTCCCGTTGCGGAGCACAGGCTCCGGACGCGCAGGCCCAGCGGCCATGGCTCACGGGCGCAGCCGCTCCGCGGCACGTGGGATCTTCCCGGGCCGGGGCACGAACCCATGTCCCCTGCATCGGCAGGCGGACTCTCAACCACTGCGCCACCAGGGAAACCCGGTCATGGCTTTTTGAACTGGAAGACTCCTGATTTATTTGGAAGCTGTGGCTCTGTCTCTCTCTGCATGTGCATAACCACACCTTGACCCAGCTGTGGTTTCCAACAAGGTTGAACCAGAGCTGACAGAATGATCATCTTTATAGTCCTTGCAAACCCTAGACATAGAAATGTATAAATGTGAAGTTCCCCACCTTTATTATCCTTCTCTAATGGCTTTTCTCATGGAAAAAAATAATTGGCAAACGTTCAATTTTTCTATTTAAGTTCTTTTTTAAAAAAAAATAATATCAAGATTTAAAATATGCAATGATCTGGTGTACAGTGGTTTATAATGCACATATGAGTTAATTTTCAAAAGTGGTCTTGAATGTTAGTACTTAATACACTGTACAGATTAAAAGCCGTACTCAATGAAGAAATTATCCCCATTTGATATTTGTGTTTTACATTCCCAAACATTTCTCTTTCTTTCTTTTTCTTCTTTTTGTAAAAATAAGATCTGGACCATCCACTAGGATTAGCAGATTGAGCTCCATGATTGGAAGGAGACACCAGAAAGACAAAGACCATAGGGCGTCTAGAAGAGGTGAAGTTGTAGGCACTGTGGTCTGTCTGCAAGGGGCGATGGAGGATCACAGCTTCCTCACCATCACCTCCCGACCTAGACTCCCTGTCAACCCCCTGCAGCCTTTGTTCTGGGACTCGTCCACAAACTCTTTTTCTTGCACCTGCTCAGTATTGATTTCTTGTCCTGCTGCTAAGCTGACCTGGGGTTTTGCCCTGACTGCTCCGAACCACCCCCACCTTTTTTTTTTAACTCTGGACACTGCTTTAGCATCAAGCCCTCAGCTCCACCAGCCTCCAGGACTGGCTTGTTACTAGTTTGGGTTTCACTCAGTTCTTGCCTGTTCTGTGATATTCTAGTTGCTAGAACTGGAGAGAGTCTCCATTTTTCTCTCCACTGATAGCGTTACTTTCTCAAATCATGGATAATGGTGTTAGTGGCAGTAGGGAATATTGGAGGAAAACATTGTGTTTGGTTTCCTGGACTCATTCTCCCTGGAACACACTTCTTAGATGAGCTTTAATTGCTGGGAGAAATTCCTTTTTTTACCCTATAAAGCTCTCATAAGTCTGCTATACTTTGGTTTCATTTAAAAATGAGTTTTCATTGGCTCTACTGTGAAATGAGTGAGGGTTAGAGGCAAATCGAGTCAAGGAATTCTAAAGAAATAAATGAATAAACCAACGAAAAAGACACTTTGTACTAAGTACAGAAATGTTATGCTATTAAAGCTGCAATTAAGTTAAATATATATATATGATATTATGTGTCTGTTTTGTCAAATATTATAAATCAAAAACATAGTTGAATTTAATAGGTATTGGCAGGAAATTCTCCTTTTTTTATGAATCGCTGTTCGTATAAGTATGAAAATAGATCAGTATCTCTCAGAGTGGAAAAGGTATATTTATGATCCATTATAGTATTTAAGAGCATGGTGTCAGGAGTTGAAACCCTGGGTTCTGAACCTGGCTCTGCCACTTATTAGCCATGGGCCTTGGGCAAATGTCCCCAATTGGAAAATGGAAATAGTAGCAGTACTGACCTCGTAGGGCTGTTATGAGTTTTAAATGAATTAATGTATAAAGTGCTTAGTTCTATGCACTGCATATAGTAATTACTTAATAAATATCAACTATCACCATCATTATTATTACATATGGGATGAAAAAGAATATAGAGAAACTCTGGAAGAGTTTTTTTAAAGTAATGGGAAGGTTTTGGGAGATGAAGAGGAAAACATCAGAGTAAAATGGAAGAAATAGATGTATTTCTATTTGGTTTCCGAAGTTCACAAATAATTTCAAAGATTGAAATTATTTCAGGTATTTTCCTCTGGCCCAGCATAGAGTGCTGTCACATTCACTGGGCATCTTACTCTATGAAGATTATAATTACTATCAAGTTGGTATTAAACCAAGCAAATGAGCCTGACCCAGCAGCCAGACATTGATTTTCAATATCTTAATGTTCTAAAAAAAGCCCCCTAATTTATGGTAATTTAATATGTGCATGGTGCTTCAGATATTCTTCTGTTAAACTAGTGAAGTCAAAACCCTACAGTTTCAAGCATTCTCAGATATCAGTTGCATCAGCCAGCCTAGGGCAGTGGCTGAGAGGTGGAGGAGGGAGGGAAAGAAAAAGAAGAGAATACTTTATAATAGGGGGCTATCATTTCCTTTGTCATATTTTGGTTTCTTTAAATTTGTTCAGTTACATTTAAGTCCCCAAGAGCCACAAAAATTATGTCGAACAATAGCAAGGATTTGTGAAAAGATTCCTTAGATAACATTTGAAAACCACAAGCAGCCCTTGAACCTTTTTGCATCCAGTACATGACAGGCTTTGTGAGCTGCAGCCACCTGCAAGAGTTCTAAAATAGATGCTTTCACAAAACAGAGAATTCTCAGAATTGCTGTGTTAATATCATTCTCTTAATTACTTGACATCTGACCTAAGTAGCGGTAACAAGATGATTTTGGCCAAAGTGAAAGGGACAGTTGAGGCTGTCATTCACATATTTTTTGGCCACAAAAAAAGAAGAAAAGCACTGCTGTTGAGGAAAAAACATCTGATGGTATCAGACAGATTGTCTACCCAGCTGAAATTCACTAAATAATTGCTTAATCCACCACTTCACTTTTCCTTTGTATATCGGCTTAGATTTTCAACAATACAAAGAATTTACTTACCATTTACATTTACCATTTGGGGTGAGAAGATGATAGTTTGGGTAGGGGGTGTGGAATCTTCAAAGGAAAATGTATATTATAGTGATTTTGTATATTGAGATTTTTTAAAGCATGAAACAAAACATATAGAAATAAATATTGGTTTAAAAAAAAGGCACTTAGAAGCCCTGAGGCGGAGAAAAACTCCAAATAATGGAAACTTCATTAGAAGATAGAAATTATAAGTCTGAAATTCAAGTTAAATCAGTGACTTCTACTAATCCAACCAAGGTTCCCTATGAGGGTCACATCCCATCTGCTTATTTTCCAGCCCAAGACAAGATTTTATTTCCTATTTGTCTTTCTCTTTTTTCAAACTGTCAACACTGCAAAGCCATACAGCTGTGGGTAAAGCAGCTGTGTGATATTCTGCCTTCCACATCGTCAACCAAATTGTGTGCTCAGTTTTTCTTTATTACTGGTACTGATGGGATAGAATGCCAAGGGCTGAGGGCTGACTCATGTCCATTAACTCTGTGTTTCTCAGGTCCTCTCTTTGGGACCTCTCTTTTCGCTAATCTTTCCCTCCCCTCATATTCTTTTAGCCTTTTTTCTCTGCCTTTTTTTTTTTTTTTCTGAGTTATAGAAAGATCATGTTCATGATACATGATTCCTGATTATTTCCTTAATAAGTAGCAATAAGTTACTGTAACGATGCACTTAAATATTCCCCTTCCCTTTTTTGGATGGCTGTGTAGTACTACTGCATGCAAGAATCACACTCCATTTAACTATTTTCATACTTAACCGTGAACAATTGCATGATGACTATCTATATACAAATCTTTAACTTCGTCTCTGATTCTTTTCATCATGATGCCTAGAAGTGGCATCGCTGGGCGAAAGGCTATGTGTTTTTAAAAGGTTTCTGATGCATTATGCCAAGCTGCTTTCCTTTCTGGGTCTATGAGTGTAGGTGAGTCCAAGCCATTTTTAGTACATCCCGTGTGGGAGAGAAATGTGCCTTCTTTCTCTTCTCGGTGTGATACATGGGCCACATCAGACCTCAGAGCAGCCTTTGCCAGCCGTACTTGGCGTAAGCATCCTCCAGGGTGTTGGTTACCAACATGGATGTCTGGTGCCCTCGCCTAGAGATTGGACTCAGATTCTGCACGTTTGCGGGCTCCCTGGGGCATACTTACATCAGGGACACAGGAGAGATGCTCCCTGAGAGGTGGAGTGAGTGGAGTGGGGAGAGGAATAGCAAATGGTGTAAGGCACTTAGGCTTGTGCCTCTGAGGCAGAAACTTTGAACGAAATATTGGGATAGTGTTTGTTTCAGGGTTCTGTAAGGCCGGACCCAAAGAGATGCTGGGAGGGAGAAGAGGTGTGGTGAGAAAAGGGGTGATGTTGAAGGTCGGCATGCAAGAAGGGCAAGGTCAATGTGAGGTAATAGTGCGGGAAGGCTTCCTGGAGGAGGTGAGCCGAGCTGGCTGACAGCTTGCCTAAGGATTATTCTCCAGTTGTTAAGAGTTCGCGCATTTGAAATTTCTCCAACACTGCAAATTCTTATTTTGGGCAAAGGCTGTGTGTGTACGTGTGTGCATATTCCCATATATGTATACACATGAATACATTTGCTTTGCCCTAATATCTCATATGTATAAATTGTATGATTTCATTAGATAAGAAATACATGAATACATTTCTCCTATAAAACCTTAAAGCATTGCAGATAAGTCTAAAAGTATCTTTAGCTATAATTACCCAACATATACCTCCCACCCCCTGAAGTGACCACTGCCATCAGCTAGGTATATATTTATATACTAGCAGAACTTTTTCTGTACACTTACATCCACACATATGCCTGTATAAAGTATACAGAATAGTTGTAGTGTGGGCACACTGTTTTGCAACTTGCGGGGGAAGAGGGGTGGTGCGGCAGCATTTTGGCCCATTCTAACTTATTTTAGTGTTTTCTGGATTTCAAATTAATTTTATTTTCTGCATCTTTATTGGAGTATAATTGCTTTACAATGGTGTGTTAGTTGCTGCTGTATAACAAAGTGAATCAGCTATATGTATACATATATCCTCATATCCCCTTCCTCTTGCGTCTCCCTCCCACCCTCCCTATCCCAGCCCTCTAGGTGGTCACAAAGCACCGAGCTGATCTCCCTGTGCTATGCGGCTGCTTCCCACTAGCTATCTATTGTACATTTGGTAGTGTATATATGTCCACGCCACTCTCTCACTTCGTCCCAGCTTACCCTCCCCTCCACCCCCCACCCCCATGTCCTCAAGTCTGTTCTCTACGTCTGCGTCTTTATTCCAATTAATTTTTACCTGCACAGTTAATATGACAGTGCGGTCTCCTTATAAATAAATTTTTATAAAAGAAAGAAGTTGCAGATAAAGCTACATTTTTCTTTGCCCGTCTCCTCAATCCTGCTCCTCTCTTCTCCTTTCTAGAGGTAAATCCTGTCATCACTTTGGAGGGCATCCTTGACAATGGTTGTATTTTATACCTTCTCTGTATCTCCCTTAATTCCTCAACATCTAACTGAAATCGTTGCAGTTGTAGAGTCTTAGAACCAAAAGGACATTTTACAGATTATCTGGTCTTGCCTTTCATTGTATAGATATAGAAATAATAATGGATCAAATGCCTGGTCTCAGGTCTCACTAATTCCCTCTGCCTTGGTTTTTATGACCCTTAGCCAGTGTGCTCCTCACTTTACCAGTTCGTGTTACTTCTAGCAATTTCCACGCTTACTGTTTAAATTAAAAACATCCTTAGTAGCAACTTCATTTGCAAGGAGTCTGTGAATTTCTCTCTTTTACCAAGATGTAGGCTTTGGGGAGGAAAGAATTAGACCACCAATGTCAAGTGTGAGCTATGTCAGGAGCTATGCTTCCTGTGACTTAAGCAGCTGAGGGCATCGGGAAGAGTATATGGCCCATTAGTTTGACTTCTGATACTGCGGGTGAAGGGAGGCCTTGGCCCCAACTCTCTGAGTCCCTCAGTGGGGCAAGATTTTCATTTTGAGGCCAACCGTTTGAAGACCAGCTCCCACCTTTTGGTTTTCTAACGATGTCAGAGGCAGAAAGAGCACAGCTTGACTCTTGAATTCCAGGTTTAGTCCATTGCAGGGATAAGCAGAAAGAAAGAAAGAAAAAGAAAGAAAGAAAGAAAGAAAGAAAGAAAGAAAGAAAGAAAGAAAGAAAGAAAGAAAGAAGGAAGGAAGGAAGGAAGGAAAGAAGGAAGGAAGGAAGGAAGGAAGGAAGAAAGAAAGAAAGAAAGAAAGAAAGAAAGAAAGAAAAGAACAGAAAGAAAAGGGAAAAAACCCCTCTGGCTCACAAAGTAAGAGTCTTTGAAATGAAAGTTGTGCAGAGAGTAAAGGTGAAGGCCACAATGCCATCTCTAGAGCCGCGATTCAGACCACAAGGGCACTCCCACTCTGCAATGGACAGTCAAGAGATCTCATGTTCCTTAAGTAACACATGCCTCAAGAATCAGCGGGAGGCACCTGCACCGCCCCTACCTGAAGATGCCCATTTACAGAAAAACTTCCAGCCGTGGGATTCATACCAGGGACACGCTGGCAATTGTGAGTTTCTTTTCAAATCAGCCTCTGTCTGTCATACCTATGTAGTTACAAAATCAAAAGGGATAATAAAGTCCAATTGTATATTCACAGTTTGATATTTCTATTGACAGGGCTCACACAAAAAACACCATTTCAGGAAACTCTGATTCTGCGTCCCTCTACGAAAGGCACTGAAAAGCTCTCCTGTGTTGGAAATCCCCACCCAACAATCCCTCTAATTCTGAATCTATAAAGTGGCCCCATCGAGGTTCAAAGGTGTCAAATTGGGCCTCCTCTCCCCAGGTTCTGTTTGTGATTTTTAAAAATCCCTGTGATGGTGAGGTAAAAAGGAAACCACCGAGACCAAACCACAACTGAGTTAAAAATCCCAGCTCCTCAGCAGAGAAGAGCAGTTAACCCAAGCATCACCACACCCTGGAGGGGGACTGGAGCCGCTGCTCCCTCTGAGGCCTTGGGCAGACCAGGAACGACCCTCATATCTGCCCCACGAACCTCTCCTCACCCACAGGAGTCCGTATCAACCCTGAATAGCTCTCTTGTTTTCAAGATGTCAATATATTTCACCGCCATGGAAATATTCTTCAGGGCCTCCTAGAAAACCATCATGCAGGTGCCTCTAATTTTCAGAGATTTTTTTCTCAGGAAAGAGGTGTGTGTGCTTGGTTGGATTCAAAACCAGCAAGTCTGTTCTTATAAGAGTGTATGGGACTAGGCTTACGCAAGAGCAGAGCACATGTGAATGCAAAAATTAAATGGAGGAATGGGAGGAGGGGAACAGGTGCTCTTTTATAAAGGCTAAATTCCATATTTACCAAACTGATTTGCATGAGGCATATTTTCAATGAAAATATTGCTACTCATTTTGCTGCATTTGTGCAACAGAAACATAAGGATGGAGCAGAAGAGGGATGCGGTTCTCAAGCTGCCTTCTTGTACCTACCCTTCAGCCAACAGTTAAATGGCACTTTTGGGAGATTAGCTCTTAGAACTTCTGGCCTCCCACTGCCCAGAGAGCAGAACTTCGCGTTTCCTCTAACCCCAGGGTACAGCCTCGGAGTCAAGAGTTAGAAGCGAATCTAGAAGGGATGGTGAGAGGTCATTCACTCCATTGACCTTCACCAAGTGAGAACACCTAAATGATCTCAAGACAAGAGTTCTATTCTAAGTTAATTCCATGCTTTCTCTTAGTAATCCAAGCCAGTGTTAGGTCTTAGGACCAAGAGTGTCTTCCTCTGCATTAAATATTTTACTTATGCTTTACTTTCCTCTTCATGTAAACCCCAAATGAAAAAGTGCTGTCAGCCACATAGGTTATCTTACTTACATTCTTAAATCAACCGTATGACATGGGTACTATTACATCCCCATTTTACAGATTAAGAAACTGAGGCAGAGAGACATGAAGAAACTGGGAGGAGGTCACCCAGCATGGTAGACCCAAGATTTAAATCCATGCATCTGACTCCCAAGTCTATGGTGGTTCACTTCACCACCACAAGATGCTACCTGGCAATTTCAGGTATGGTCAACTGCAGGTATGGAGTTACTGAGAATGCACTAAGGAAGCTTCAGAGAAATGGAACCCAGCCAGAAATGAGAGGTAGAAGTTGGAATAAAGTAAGGTGAGCAATTGGCTGATGGTAGATGCTGGAGCAATGGCTGGCACAGTGCCCATGCAAATAGACACAGGCTCGCTTACAGGTGGGCCGGTGGTGAGCAGGTTCCAATGAGCAAGGGAGTCTCTTGGGTATTTATAGTCCATGTTCCCCAGAGTGGGTTCCAATAGGGCATATCCAATAGACTTGTCTCACTGGGGGACTCCCCTGGGTCACTACGAAGTTTCTACTTATCTTTGAGAGTTTGCTCTGAAAAGATCTTGTAGAGCATCTTGCAGAGAAGTGAAGTTTCCAGAATGCTTCACTCTTTCTTTGCTGGAATCAGACAAACTTAGAACCAGTTCAGGTTTCCTGTGGGTCTTCTCCTTAGGGAAGACCCTAAGGAAATCGTCCTGGATTTCCTTCTCCTTAGGGACCCAAAGTCTTCAGCTACAGCCTCAAGTTTCAGGAGGAAGGTAGAGGCCACACCTGCTGATGCCGGAGAGAGCGCCCAAGGCAATGCCTCTTCCTGGCCTGCAGCCGATGTGAAAACACACAAGATTGCTGCACGCACACCCTGGAAGAAGCTGACAGCCTCTGAGGCCAAAGAGAGTGTTTACTCCTCACTGCTCAACGGGTTTGAAATAAGCAGCTCTTCTTTCCCAATGACTATAGAATCATCTAGTTTACCCTACACTTCCCTGTAAATAGTTGTGCAAACTCCATACTGGGTCGCATTTGCTTAGGTAAATGTCTTATTTCATCCTACATCTTGGCCGTCCAGCATTTCTGTTTATATAAGTACCCAAGCTTCAAATGGGTGAAACAGACATTAGGCAGAATCAGAGCTTTCAAGACCACCATACACTGGCCTCTCACACTCCCCGTGAAGGTCCTTGGACCCGCAGTAGATTACCCTCTAGGATTTCCCTCTAGGATTTCCATACTGAATCTGTCGCCACCTGAGGAAGACTATTGGGAAAATGTTCTATGTTTAGAAATTAACGTCTCAAGGAAGATTTAATCCCTCACTGGGGAAAAACCAAGCAGATAAAATCTGGGTTCTCCAACTCTCCATGATCTATGGCAAACACAATTTTAATTCTTTCTATAAAGTTTGTTATTTTAAAAATCAGTACTTCAAGTGATGGATACCCAATTCTTCAGTCTCTGAAGGGAGTCCTTTGTTTCCTCCAGCCTGCCTCAGAGGGACCCCAATTTCCATGACCTACATAGCACAGGTTGTGATCTGTTTTTACTGTTGTTATCTGATGGTTTGTCTGTTTGTTTCTTAGTGAAGGGCTGGTGGATAGAGGAAGATCATATATGTCCGAATAAAAATTTTGAAGACTGAAACACAATTCAAGTGTCTCCCTCCCAGTGACCCTCAGGCACAGTTCATCATGGCAAAGGCAAGCCCAGTTTTCACATTGGTCCTTTGGGAGAGAGTCTCTGCATGTATTAGTGTATGATGTGTGTACATGCACAGAGATAAATGTTTTACACTAATGGAAGCATACTCTACACACTTGAGCATAATGGTAAAGAGCACATGCTCTGGACTCTGCAGTTGGTGTCTGAATCCTGGCTCTGCTGTATGACTTTGGGCAAGTTACTTAACCTCTCTGAGTCTCAGTTTCCTCATCACTGAAACTGGGATATTAATAGTGCCTACTACATACGATTTAATGATTAAATTAATTAATTAATAGAGGTGGAGGATTTAGAACAGTGCCTGCAACATAAATAGTAACTTTTTTTTGGTTTATCACTTAGCTACAGATCTTAGAACTTCTATATTTGTTTAGATGTGGCTGTTTGTTTCTAGTGGCTGAATAGTGTTCTATTGTATGAAAATACAAAGTTGTATTTAATTAGTATTTAATTAATTTAAATTTAACTTTTATTTAATATTTATTTAAATTTACTCAATTTTTATTTACATTTTATTTAATATGTAACTAATATTTGAACAATATTTAACTCCTGATGGTCATTTAGATTGTTTCCAGTCATTTGCTATTATAAACAGTGGTACAACAATTAATCACTGTACCTACATCCTAAAAGGAAAAAGAATTCCTCAGAGTATAATTGCTGAGTCTATTTTGCACAAGCTGACCTTCAAAAACTTTCTTTTAACTTATATTCTCAGAAACAATGTCCAGGGCTCTTGCCTGTGACATTTCTCAATCTTAACCAATCCAAGAGGTGAAAAATGGTCTCCTGGAGTTTACATTTCTTTTACAATGAGTGAAACTGGGCATTTTTCAAGCACCATGCCCATTTTCCTATGGGGTTGTCAGTCTTTTTCTCACTGAGCAGTCTGTTTTTTCAACCAGAGATCTTTTCTGAGAGCGACTGGATCTGCCTCCTGGTTGATCTCACTTAAAGTCTCATTAGCCTGTGCAGAAAGATTTCCACTATGGTAATTTTATTCAGAATGTTCACAGTACAAATTTGATCCCTGCAAGGATCCATTAGCACTCATGCAACCTGATCTACTGTGCTGGGGAATGAGAGTTTATTGCATCATAAAAGTCTACCCTTCACTTGTGTTGGGCAATTACTGACATTTTTATGAGCTCTTCCTAACTAAGGTTATCAACAAATAACACACAATTCTTGACAGGGCTAATTCTAGATTGATGTGACTTATTTGATGAACCAACCCCATAAAGAAACTCTTGGCCCAACGGCCTGATCGTTTAAGGAGAGAAGGAAGATTCCAACTCTGAGTTATTAAGTTAGATTCCAACAGTGAAAAATAATCAGGTGGGTTAGCCTACTGAGAGTAGGTCCCTACTGGTCAAGGGCATGGACAAATCACTATGGTCACTCTGCACCTAGGTTGTTATAACACTATGAATCCCTCCATTGCCTTTTTGATCTGCCATAGAAGAGGCCAAGTTGGCAAAGGTCCTTTCTGATGGTTTCTATACTTTTTTGTTTGTTTGTTTGTTTGTTTGTTTGTTTTGCGGTACGCCGGCCTCTCACTGTTGTGGCCTCTCCCATTGCGGAGCACAGGCTCCGGACGCGCAGGCTCAGCGGCCATGGCTCACGGGCCCAGCCGCTCAGCGGCATGTGGGATCTTCCCGGACCTGTGCATGCACGAACCCATGTCCCATGCATCGGCAGGCGGACTCTCAACCCCTGCGCCACCAGGGAAGCCCTGGTTTCTATACTTTAATGTTTATCAGAATCAACCAGGAAGCTACACTTTGCAACAGACTTACAGGTGATGATTCTGAAGCAGGTGGTCAGAAGGCACACTGGGAAACTCAGCTCGCAAAAGCCATGCTGGATAGCTGAATCAAAGTATCAAGGGACATGGCCCAGGTACCTCCATTTTTACAGGCACATCCGCTCATTCTCAGGCCCCCTGAGTAGAAGTTCTCCCTGTGCTAGGGAGCACCCCTATGCCATGTTATTGCCAAGAAGAGGCTGACGGTGTTGGAAGAATATTTTGGAATGCGTCCTCCAAAACTGTTGAATTGTTGGTGGTGATTGGAAGAGAATTTAAAGTTTTCCTCTTCCACACACCTACTCTTAGCATCTGTTTTACCTGCTCCCACCCCATGAAATAATAAAGTGAGTGAGGGACAAGTAATCTGTCCACAAGGGGAACAATGGGAAAAGGAGAGCAGTGAGGGGCTTCTCCCCGAGATGTCCCTCTCTGATGTCTTGCCCGCAATTGGGAACACAAAGCCTGACACCTGTCTGAGTAGGTGTTTCCTGACACTCCTGTATTTATCTAAGCTGTTTCGCACCTGAAAAAGAGACCCCCCTTTGAGAATCATCCTGTAAGAATAACAGCTAACACTGAATTATACCAGATGCAGTGCTAGGTGCTTTTACACATATTATTACAACTATCTCCTAGGAGATAGTATTATTATTATTCCCATTTTACAGAAGAGAAAATGGAGACTCGGGGAGGTTGAGCAACTTGGCACATGTCACACAGCAGGTAAGTGACAAAAAGGATTCAAACCTGGTAGTCTGACTTGAGTCCCTACCCCTCATTACTCAGGGCGTGTTGCCCACAAGTAGTTCCTGATCCTCACGAGGTACATCTTAGAACTGTTCCTCGTGCTGATAAGGCAGCGTGATCTAGTAGAGCAGGAAGAGTTCAAAAATCAAGAAAACTCTGGAATGCCAGGACTCCCCTGGTGGCGCAGTGGTTGAGAGTCCGCCTGCCGAGGCAGGGAACATGGGTTCATGCCCTGGTCTGGGAAGATCCCACATGCCGCTGAGCGGCTGGGCCTGTGAGCCATGGCCGCTGAGCCTGCGCGTCTGGAGCCTGTGTTCCGCAACGGGAGAGGCCACAACAGTGAGAGGCCCGCGTACCGCAAAAAAAAAAAAGAAAAAAGAATCCTCCTGCCCAATCTATGGAATGGGTAAAAATATTTGTAAACCATATATCTGATAAGGGGTTAATGCCCAAAATACATAAGGAGCTCAACAGCAAAAACCCAAACAACCTGATTAAAAAATGGGCAAAAGACGTGAATAGACATTTTTTCCAAAGAAGACATACAAATGGCCAACAAGTACATGAAAAGGAGCTCTATATCACTAACCATCAGGGATATGCAAATCAAAACCACAACGAGATACTATCTCACATCTGTTAGCATGACTATTCTCAAAAAGACAAAAGATAACAAATGCTGACAAGGATGTGTAGAAAAGGAAATCTGGTGCACTGTTGATGGGAATGTAAATTGGTATCGCCACTGTTGGAAAAGTATAGAGGGTTCTCAAAAAATTAAAAATACAACTACAATATGATTCAGCAATCCTACTGATGGATATATATTGAAAGGAAATGAAATCACTATCTCAAAGATATATCTGCACCTCTGTGTTTACTATAGCATTCTTCACAACAGTCAAGACATGGAAATAACCTAAGTGTCCACTGACAGATGAGTGGATAAAGAAAATGAGGTATATTTATAGAATGGAATATTATCCTTATAGAAGAAGGAAATCCTGCCATTTGTGACAACACGGATGGACCTGGAAGACATTTTGCTAAATGAAATAAGCCAGAGAGAGAAAGACAAATGCTTTATGAACTCACATGTGGAATCTCAAAATATCAAACTCATAGAAACAGAAAGTAGTATGGTGGTTGCCAGGGGCTGAGGGATGGGGAATATGGGAGATGTTGGTCACACAGTACAAGCTTTCAGTTAGAAGATGAACAAATTCTGGGGATCTAAGTTACTGTATGGTGACTCTAGTTAACATTATTGTGTTGTACACTAGGAAGTTGCTATGAGAGTAGAAATTTTTTTTTTTGCGGTACGCGGGCCTCTCACTGCTGTGGCCTCTCCCGTTGCGGAGCACAGGCTCCGGACGCGCAGGCTCAGCGGCCATGGCTCACGGGCCCAGCCGCTCCGCGGCATGTGGGATCTTCCCAGACCGGGGCACGAACCCGTGTCCCCTGCATCGGCAGGCGGGCTCTCAACCACTGCGCCAGCAGGGAAGCCCACGTGTACACATTTTGAATAGGAAATCGTCAAGGATATTCATGGACCCCTTGAACCTCATCCATGGATTCCCTACCCATGCGTTCCAGATTAAGAAACCTGGACTAGAAGATTCCAAGGGCTTTTAGTTCAAAATTATGTCTATAATTTTGAGTACAGAGCCATTCTGTGTTTCTAAACTTTCCATGTCAACCTTTCCCCACACTGTGCCTTTCCACACGTTTGCTTTATTTAAATAAAATTTTATTTTTATCAAACTTACATGCACACAGTTTTAAAAGTCATATGAGCAAACCCCGTAATGAAAAAAAAAATTCTTCTCTAACTTCAAATCGTGCTTCCCAGAGGCAACCTCTTTCCTGTCTTTCAGTTGTTTCTTCTGGGATTTTCTCCATGTTTCTGAATAATATGCTTATAACTGGTTTACTGAAAAGGCTCAACTAGATGACGTACAAACAGAAAGTGGCTTTATTTTTCTCCAACCAAAGCCTTTGCTCTTTCCCAGCCTTAATGCCATCTCAGGCATATCCCCGAGTGTGTAATTATAATTTAGACATCATAATTTTCTGGGGAAGTCAGTCTAGACCTACTTGTATGTGTCAATCAAATCTGGGTTAAAATGTCTCCCTTCTCTCAGCTCAGGTCTGGCCAGTGGCTGAGGGCCGTGTAGGGGTGAAGATG
>NW_006786512.1:1647749-1653134 GCF_000442215.2 Lipotes vexillifer
GTAGGGATGAAGATGAGGCCGGTGTGCTGGTCAGGGTTGAACACTCCTCCGATGCAGTAGTTCCTTTCTTTGCCTGCTGCTTGGCTCGCCTGAGAAGCCCAAAGTAACCCAGTGGTAGTCACAACTCCAAGGTTCCTGGAACCCTTAATGCTCCCTGACACCAGCGTGGTTGAGAACAGAACTGACATGTTCACGGAAGAGTCACACTGTCCACTTGGTTGTTGAACGCCTCCTCTGTGATGGGTGCTTTTCGGTGAATACAAAGAGCCCATAGATACATCCACATACCCCTTCCCCAGTACTCCCTGTCTCTGATATTGCAGTCTTATTCATTACAGGCCACTGGCCAGGAGTCCCTTTCTAACGTCTCATAGGAAGTGATCAGCCACATGTACTGCTCGAAGCTCTGGACGCTGGGAGGGCATCCCTTCACCACTGCCCTTCAGAACCGCCTCTGAGTGAGGCTGCGATGCAGAAGTCTATTCAGAGCCGCACAAACATAGAATGTCAACTCATCAGGAGCCTGACTTGAGTTCTTTCCTCTTCCTTCATTTGGCCAAAGGGGTTCCCAAGAGCACACGGGTGTGAGTTGAGGATGATGTTTTGGTGCAACAAGGTAAGTGATATGGGAATCTGGGCCATGTTTCCATGCAATTTACTTGTGCCTGGGTTAGATCCTGAAAATACCACCATTTCTGGTTTTTTTTAAAATTTGAAGTATAATTGACCTGCAATGTTGTATTAGTTTTATCATTTCTGTTTTACAATGGATTGCTGCTGTGCTCCATTTTCCATGCCATCTTTCATGAATTCTCCCAATTATTAGTTTTATTAAACATCATAACATGGGACAAATACACTTGCGGAAAATTTATGCAAGAGAAAACACCTAGACTAAATACTCTCTGTGAAAACTATAATATAGGACTGGCCAATTCTGGGCAATTTCAGCCTGCAAAGCACATTCAATTATTCCTCAACCACAGATAATTTGCCTGTTTTCATAAATGGATGTGGAAGCTTGGAGTGCACGAGCTTCTGTGTTTCTTCTCCAGCATTTCCTCGAACTTAGTGCACACGCTCGAATGTGGACTCAAGCAAGAATTTGCTCTCTGGTTACATCAAACCACGGTCCCTTATCCAGCTATGTCTGTGAAAGCCACTGACCTGGCCATAGCTTTATGTTGTTTCACCTACTCTCTCCCAAAGACAGGAACATAGTAAGAGTGAGAGTTCCAGGTTCTTCTCATTGCTAATTCTCTCTTGAGCAGAGAGACACTTTCCTTTTCCAAATGGGTCCTCCCTGAGCCCATTGCTTCTCAGCAAAGGTGCATCACTTGTATTACCTCTATGGTACATGTTTCTAGTACAATCACATTACAAGTATTGTAAACATTTGCCCCAGTGATCACATTATAGAGAGATGTTGCTTTTTAGCTCCTAAAAAGCAGGATATTTCCAGATAATTCTTGCTCTTAATACTTCTTTTCTTCTGCTCTCACTTGGGACACTGAGTGGTGATTATAATTGCTCTATAACACAATGGAATGGATTATTATAGCAGAAGAAAATGTTCCAAAGGAGCGCTTCAATCCATCAAAGCATCCCTTAGCCAAGGTTGCTAACTTAAATGAAGAACTGTTAACAATGTATCTCTTTCATTTGTTAAATGTCCTTCTTGACCTTTTATTGTTTCACATTTTGAAAGGAAATTATGGTAAAATTGTCTGAGCTACCCTCGTCTGGATCCAAAGTCTATTTAGTTCTGTACCTTGGGTTTGCCCTGAGCTGAAGCTGTCTATACAATCCAGATCCTCTTTCCACAGGGAGCCTGCCAGACCATTTCCAGGGACAGCAGGTGAGTTTAAGGCCCCCATGAATCCATTCATATTATTACTGAATCCGTAATGGACTCTGGTGTAAGCTTGTTCTGTTCAGGGTCCATATAACTCTTATTAGGGCCTAATACTGTGTGCCTTTCCTGCCACGTTCACGGATCCTTTGTTAGGCTTTTAATATATAACAGTAATAAAATTGATAAGAATAAGAAAAGAGCAAACAAGATGATAAGAGAGGCAGAAATAGGTCCTATGAGAAAGTGTCTATGGAATTATAGGCTTTATCCTGAAGAAAGGGTAAAAATCTGAAGGGCCATGCTGGTCAGTGAGGCTTCCTGGAGAAGCAGGGCTTAGGAGGGTCTCTGAATGAAGGGTAGGAATCAGAAAGGGAAGCAAACTGGGCCTTCTAAGTAAGGGAAACAGTGGGAGCAAGTGCATGGGGGCTGGAATGCTGTGGTTTTGTGTGGAGGGAGTAGACCCACGGCACCGGAGTAGAGATTTTGTGAAGGAAGAAGTGAGAGAGGAGCTTGCACAGTTGGATGGATTTGGGCAGTGTGTCGAGTCCTAGGATGAGGAGATGGATCTACTGATGGGGTATAGTATGCTGGAGTTAAGAGCACCGGATGCCGGAAGGCTAGCCAGGCATCAAGGCCGTAGTAACTGGAATAGAAAGAAAGAAGTGGCCTGAGCATCAGTGGGGTGGGCATTTTACAGTTCTCCATGACCCACACTCCCTCACTTTATAGACTGTTCCAACCTCATTCCAATGGCTACAGGGATTGGCTCCAGGATGATAGGCATAGGACATAAACAGAGCCAATCAAAACTTTAGTTTGGAGTGGGAGGAATGGAGGCACAGAGCTGTCAGAGGTTGACCGCCGTCTTCAGCACCTGGGAACTCTCTCTGCGGCAGGTGGCGATGAGACCAACCCACCGGCTGAGGCAGAGTCCAGAGATGAGGGAGTGAGGAGAGACCTGACAACCTAACGACCTCCTTTGGGTTCCTGGACCCAGTTGTGCCATTCTAGTTTTCCAAGCTACATAAGTCAATCGATTCTGACACTTACAGTTAAAAGAGTCCAAATTAATACAGATCTTAATTTTTAAGTCTCAATAGGATTATTAGAGTATGGAGAAAATGAGGAGTCAACAACTCTGACATTTTTATTTGGGTAGCCAGGTGTTTTGAGCATAGTGGCTAGCGTGCACTTGTATCCAGTTTTGGTGAATGAATGAATGAATGAATGAAGCAGGACAAAGGGAAAGTGTCAGAGTACTGATATTGCTTTCAAATATAGGATGCTTAATTTAAAAAAAATACATATTTTATGAGTAAATTCTGTTTAATCCATACCATACAGTTACATCTCTCCACTGCTATGAAATTGGTGGTGATCAGAGGAGAAAGAAACTTCTCACAGTGAAGGAAAACAGGGAGGAAGAAAATGAGGGGTATATGAAATGTCTGTGGCAAAAACACAACTTTTCCTTATTTACAGCCCTAGAAAAATAAATGAAAGTATATTCCAGCGCCATTGAAAGATGGTGCCGCATCATGTAATGTGTGATCACTTATTGGGTGGGCCAAAATGTTTGTTTGGTTTTTTTCCGTAAGATGGCTCTAGTAACGCTTTGTTGTCTTTAACGTCATTTGAAGCAATTTTGTTAGATTGCATTGTGACAGCTGTCATATCAGCGTGCATTTAAAAAAAACATCAAAATTGGTGAATTTTTGTGTAGTCATTTTAATATTGAATATGGAAGAAAAACAACATTTTTGGAATATCGTGCTTTATTATTTCCAGAAAGGTAAAAACGCAACTGAAACGCAAAAAAAGATTTGTGCAGTGTATGGAGAAGGTGCTGTGACTCATTGAACGTGTCAGAAGTGCTTTGCGGGCTTCCCTGGTGGCGCAGTGGTTGAGAGTCCGCCTGCCGATGCAGGGGACGCGGGTTCGTGCCCCGGTCCGGGAAGATCCCACATGCCGCCGAGCGGCTGGGCCCGTGAGCCATGGCCGCTGAGCCTGCGCGTCCGGAGCCTGTGCTCCGCAACGGGAGAGGCCACAACAGTGAGAAGCCTGCATACCACAAAAAAAAAAAAAAAAAAGAAAAGAAAAAAAGTGGTTTGCGAATTTTCATGCTAGAGATTTCTCGCTGAATAATGCTCCATGGTCGGGTAGACCAGTTGGAATTGAGAGTGATCAAGCTGAGACATTAATTGAGAACAGTCAATGTTATACCACGTGGGAGATAGCCGACATACTCAAAATATCCAAATCAAGTGCTGAAAATCATTTGCATCAGTTTGGTTATGTTCATCGCTTTGATGTTTGGGTTCCACATAAGTTAAGAAAAAAAATCCTTCTTGACCATATATCCGCATGAGATTCTCTACTTAAATGTAACGAAAATGTTGCGTTTTTTTTTTTTTTTTTTTTTTTGCATTACGCGGGCCTCTCACTGTTGTGGCCTCTCCCATTGCGGAGCGCAGGCTCCGGACGCTCAGGCTCAGCGGCCATGGCTCACGGGCCCAGCCGGTCCGCGGCATGTGGGATCTTCCCGGACCGGGGCACGAACCCGTGTCCCCTGCAACGGCAGGCAGACTCTCAGCCACTGGGCCACCAGGGAAGCCCAATGTTGCGTTTTTAAAACAAATTGTAATGGGCGATGAAAAGTGGATACTGTACAACAATGTGGAACAGAAGAGATCGTGGGGCAAGAGAAATGAACCACCACCAACCACACCAAAGGCTGGTCTTCATCCAAAGAAGGTGATGCTGTGTATATGGTGGGATCGGAAGGGAGTCCTCTATTATGAGCTCCTTCCAGAAAACAAAACGATTAATTCCAACAAGTACTGCTCCCAATTAGACCAACTGAAAGCGGCATTCGACGAAAAGCATCCAGAATTAGTCAACAGTATACGCGGAATCTTCCATCAGGATCACGCAAGACCACATGTTTCTTTGATGACCAGGCAAAAACTGTTACAGCTTGGCTGGGAAGTTCTGATTCATCCACCGTATTCACCAGACGTTACACCTTCAGATTTCCATTTATTTCGGTCTTTACAAAATTCTGTTAAGGGAAAAAATTTCAATTCCCTAGAAGACTGCAAAAGGCACCTGGAACAGTTCTTTGCTCAAAAAGATATAAAGTTTTGGGAAGATGGAATTATGAAGTTGCCTGAAAAATGGCAGAAGGTAGTGGAACAAAAGGGAGAATATGTTGTTCAATAAGTTCTTGGTGAAAATGAAAAATGTGTCTTTTATTTTTACTTAAAAACCGAAGGCACTTTTCACCCCAATACATTAGCACAGTGTTCTAGTCTTTTGCTAAAGTTAGTAAACTGCTTGACGGCCTCTTTTTCAGAAGATTGCTTTCATTTCTTGATGTGTTCAAGACTTAAGTTGGGCTCTTGCAGCAGAAGCAAGAAGGATGTGGCTCCACGAGAAGAGGAGGGCTTCACAGGCCAAGCGGGGATGTTACCATGCATGCCAAGCACACATCCCACACCCTCTCTTACAGTGTATCATTGACACTCTTT
>NW_006786512.1:1653144-1653407 GCF_000442215.2 Lipotes vexillifer
ATGATTCATGTCCCCTCTCCATGAACTTGGGCAGGCTTTTGATTTGGTCATAACCAACAGAGTGAAGGTGACTCTGTGTGATTTCTGAGGCTAGGTTGTAGAAAACGGGCAGCTTCTGCCTCATTCCTTGAATACTGACACTGGAGTTCTGAGCTGCCATGGAAGCAGTCCAACTTCCCCAAGGCCACCGTGCTGTGAGGAAGCCCAACTAGTCCACAAGGAGAGAGCACATGAAGAAGCCTAAGACCATGGGAATAGGGAAA
>NW_006786512.1:1653417-1656660 GCF_000442215.2 Lipotes vexillifer
GCCTGGCCAAGCTCTGGCTGTTCCAGACACCCCACTGGAAGTGGGTGACTCCAGCCACTGTCTGATTGCAACTGTAGGAAAGAACTGCTGGATCAAGCCCTTCCTGAATTCCTGACCCATAGAAACCATGGGGTAATTTGTTGTTTAACAATAATAACCAGACTGTTATGTAGTCATTGGAAGGGGTTTTTAGCTATTACCAGATCTTCTGATATCCTGGGAAATTTCAGACCCAGATCTACTTTACTAATTCGCAAATGGATCCTCCCTTGGCATAATTGACTTTGTCTGCTCCCAAGAGCAAAAGCGTAGAATATCACATAGACCATTTGAGCTGCCTCTATTACGGCAGTCTGCCTCTGAAAAGAGACATAAAAACATAGCTTATACCTCCATTGAAAGATACAGTCTATGCAATTAGCAGAGCTCAAATACTAATGTAAATCACCTAGATTTGTTCTTAATCATTCCTCTAACAAAGACAGAAAAAAATGAATTATTTATCATGTTAGCTTTAACCACTGGAAATGTAAAATTGTTACATATATACCAACGTAAGGCTTGTTATAGTCTTAATTTCCCAATAACAATGGAAAAATTTGTCAGTGCACAGATTAGGCACTGAATAAATGTTCCAGTAAGATTACACTATGTAGCTTTTGTAACTCAATGTGGTGGAATGTTGCATTTTCCTGCCACTGAAAATAGAGTAAAATGCAGTTATTAGAATTACTGCAAAATCTATATGCACATTTTCAAATATAAATGGCATACTATAAACGTAAATCATTCAACTATAGTGTGATTATGGTGAAATAATACAACATGGACATAAATGAAGAGAAATGATGTCGAACTGCCTTTCCAGTTACACGATTTAAAATTCTACCATGAAGATCAGAATTGTAATTGGAAAACTGAGTAAATACTGTGGCAGTAGTTTTAACCTGAGAAAAGCACCAATTTCTTTAAAACTGAAATTGTAGATATACATTCCTATTTATCTCACCAGGCACTTCTTTTGCACTGCACAAAATAGTCATATCACAAGCAGAAATGAGGTAGGATGTTAGCTTAAATCAGAGATAAAATTTAATCTGGCGAGGTGGTTAAAACGAAAAAGAAGCAACGGTTTTGTTTGAAAGGCTCCAAATAAGAAGCAAAATATAGGGGTCCCATAATGTACCATTATCTATATCAGCCCACAGGAAAGCAGGAGGCACTGGTGGCTCACTTGTCAAATACATAGACTTTCTACATTTTTCAAAATGAGTGAACTTTGTACCCTCAGCGGCACTCCGGCTGTCTGACCTCACAAGGGCAACAGAGCACAAGGGGGTGAAATATAGCACTAGGAAGGTGTGAAAATTGCTTCTCGTCCGAAGCAGGAAACCAGCAGCGCCTGTCCATTGATTCCAACAAGACCATTGACGGAGTCGCCAAAGCTGTACCCAACAGTGGGTAGTGATCAAAATTCAGGATCAGGGATGTGGGGAGAGGAGAGACAGAAAACCCAAGAAAAGGGCTCAAAGCAGTTTTGTAACCCTCTTGTTCTTGCTGATAAAGACCAAGAGGGTTACATAGCCATAAAGAACCCTGACTAGACTTCCAGAACTTCTAGACCAGTTCATCTCAACTGTATCAATGTATCAATGCCAATGCCCCTCCTTATGATGAATTTTGTGTAATTTCTCCCCTTTTATTATCTTGAAAGGAAATGCTGCTGACCTAGACACAGAATTTTTTTTAAAGACCTTGAAATGGCCTAAGTACAATACAAAAGCATAATAAAAGGCAAGCAATATATGACAACCTGAGGTGTATTTCAACATATAGATGCTCAGCTCCAAATACTGCTATCAGCTACATGTGGCATCACCGTGAGCGTGAAAGCAGCAAACACAGCCAGGCGTAGAGTGGTGAGTTGTTGCACTGGCACCTTCAGTACCAGGAGCTGTCTTTTGTAATTGGTGGTGCGATTTTCCAAAATTGGGAGCAACTGTTGGTCAGGTTCCAGGTGAAACAAAGTGCAGCCATATCCTTGATTTACACAATATTCCAGAAAAATAGAGCATTTTACTAAAACTATGGAAAGGACTTCATGTTTATCTATAAAAGAGTTTTTTTTAAAAAAAGAGGGTGAGTTCTAGTCTCAGGTAATCAGGGATGTGTTTTTCACTTGTGTGAATGTCCAGTGGGGGGATTTCTGCCAGTCAAGCAGGAGGTGAGGCAATTTTTCACCATATAGGGCTAAACATCCTGCCCCCTACTCTCATTAAATATCAGTAGAATCCCTGCCATGATTTGGACAATTCATTAGTCCCCACGAATTTCCAAAACACCACTGATTTAGATGAATCAGAGCTCTGGCTTTCATTTAGATGGGATCACACTCTCCCAATGAATGAGAGTCTATCTTTTGCTGGTTTTGGAGAAGGGAGAACTGGTATGTAAGAGGAAGGACAGGAGCCCAAATACTGGAGACTTTGAGGATGGGTGGGGAGGGGCTGAGTCACCCAGCCGAGAGTCCTGCCGGAGTCTGCTGGGCTTGGGATGGAATTCTGTCTCCACAAAGCTGTGAGTTGGGAAGGTAGAATAGAGATGTCTCAGGCATGCCCAAGTTTCTCTCTTTATAATAGAGTTAAGAATGTTCATAAAAAGCCATCCAAGGTTGTTCTTTCTGAACCATCCAAGTTACCATGCGCCATGGCAAAACCCAGACAAGCGAATGAGCAATACCGTTTATAAGGATCCAGTACCCTCCTGTCCTCTGTCTCTGACTCTGTCACAGTTGGGATGTGCAGTTTTTTCCTCAGAGTAGCTCTGCTTACAGCAGAGAGAAAAAGGTTCCTAATCTGGCTTATTTTTCCAGGGAGTCAGGATGGTTCCCTTCTGGCACTGTTCTCATTTCTTCATCCTTTCAGGAAAATCTTTGCTTTTTCATGAACCGTGTTAGATTCTTAGCATGGATGCAGTTTGTTAAAAAAAAAAAAATCTCTTTTCCACACACAAAAAACAAAAGGGTGGGTTCCTATGTCACTGAGTCCAAAGGTGTCCCCATAAGTCCCCCATGAACAGTCGCCAAGAGAGTTCCCTTCCGGGGCTGGGAGCCGGGCAGTTCCCTGTCTGAAGCTGGAGGCTTGCCTGGCCATGTGTGGAGCAAGCCCAGCATCTTCTGCCACCAGGCACAATTTGGTGATGGGGGCTGTCTGGCTGCCCCCCACCCCACCCCCCCGCCACGAG
>NW_006786512.1:1656972-1674663 GCF_000442215.2 Lipotes vexillifer
CACCCCCCCGCCACGAGAAGTAACAGCACAGTTGTCAGCACAGCCACCGACCCAGTGCCTGTGCAGGTGAAGGTGTACGCTGGGACCTGCTTGACCACAAATCCCGGCACTAAGGCAGACCCAACAGCAGCCCTGTCCTCCCACGTCCATTCTGGGCTATTCTGTGAGAGGAAGTCTTGCTTCCTTCTCCCTCAGTTTCTCCTCCTTCCTCTTCTGAGTGACAATCATCCCAGCAGTGGGAATGCAGTGGTCCTCCACATTCCCCATACAGGCCAGGCCTCTCGAGCAGAATTTCCCTCCTATTAAACCCAGGAACACCTTACTCCAAATGAGCTTCCCCCCTCATTCAATGCCAATTTTTTTGTATGCCTCTCTGCAAAAATCTTTCTAATCTTACCACATGTACAATGGTATTTGCTCCTTTCTGATGGGGTATGATCAAAAGTTGGACTCCTTACTGAGAACCCATCTGAGTTCTGTTAAACAGTTGCCCACAGACCCTGCAATGCTTGGGACCATGTAATAGTCCCAGGGCCCACTGGCTCTACCATGCTCATCACTTTTCCTCCCTTGGATGGCTTCGCATGCAACGTTACCATGGCCTTGGCCACCATTTCTTGAGAGAACACCAGTTTCTTGGCCTCCACCGAGAACTCTGAAGTTTGACTTATGGTTGGTGCCCAGAACATGCTTAGGCTTTAGGAGATTCTGTCTGGGCAGATGGAACAGAGATGAGGGTCCTTGATTAGACTGAGCATATCTGCCAACATCCTCTGTTACCCTTCTAGGAAAAACGTCAGTATTTGAATAAATTGTCGGTCTATGGACAACCACGTCTGTCTGACTCCAAAGGCAGCTCTTACCCGTCCTCCTTGTCTCCTGACCCACTCCATGCTGTGGCTCCACTGCACTAACTGTTCCAGAACCTCATACCCCCAAAAGGTGCACATGCCTTGCAATTAAGAATAAGGAAAAAATATATGTATATATAACTGGATCAATTTGCTGTATACCAGAACCTAACACAACATTGTAAATCAACTATACTCCAATAAAAAATTTTTTTAAATTAAAAAAAAGAATAAGGAAAATACATCAGATGTTTTCCCATCAATTGTTATAGAAGTATATAAAACAAGGACCCACTATCTTTTTTTTTTAACAGAATTTTTTTAAAATTAATTTATTTATTTTTGGCTGCATTGGGTCTTCGTTGCTGCATGCGGGCTTCCTCTAGTTGTGGTGAGTGGGGGCTACTCTTCATTGCGCTGCACGGGCTTCTAATTGAGGTAGCTTCTCTTATTGCGGAGCACGGGCCCTAGGCGCGCGGGCTTCAGTAGTTGTGGCACGTGGGCTCAGTAGTTGTGGCTCATGGGCTCTAGAGCACAGGCTCAGTAGTTGTGGCGCACGGGCTTAGTTGCTCCGCGGCATGTGGGATCTTCCCGGACCAGGGCCTGAACCTGTGTCCCCTGCATTGGCAGGCGGATTCTTAACCACTGTGCCACCAGGGAAGTCCCCAGGACCCACTGTCTTTTAATTATAATCACTAAAGCAATTTAAAATCTTACAAAGCCTCTCTTATAAGTACAGAATATTTTTGTGATTTTTTAAAAAGAAGGTAGAAATTAGCCTTGTGTTGCCACGTTGTCGTTTGCTTGTGGACTTCAAAATTCAGTTTCAGTTGGAGTTGCTTGTGAGTGAGGCACCATCATTAATCTTTCATTCCCGGGCCACGTTTCTTCCCTTGGTGACTCTTGATCTCCTCTTTTTGTAACAGCTGCCAAGAATTCAGTCCTTCCCCCAGCTGGGAGAGAGGCATGAGCCTCTTGTAGACTTCTGTCTCACTCAGAGAGTTACAGTATGAAGTTTAGTCATAGCACATTTTGGGGACAGGAAAGAGTCATTAAAAATAAACCAAACAGGGCTTCCCTGGTGGCGCAGTGCTTGAGAGTCCGCCTGCCGATGCAGGAGACGCGGGTTCGTGCCCCGTTTCGGGAAGATCCCACATGCCGCGGAGCGGCTGGGCCCGTGAGCCATGGCCACTGAGCCTGCGCGTCCGGAGCCTGTGCTCCGCAAATGGGAGAGGCCACGACAGTGAGAGGCCCGCATAACGCAAGAAAAAAAATAAATAAATAAATAAACCAAACAAAAAAACGCCCAAAAAACAAAAAGCCACCATCACTCCAAGCCAGTCTGCTTCGGATGCACTGAACAGTCTCTGTCATGCTCCAGGGTCCGGCTTACTCTAGAAGTATCCATCACCTTGCTATTTTCCCATAGTGGTGACATTTTTCTTTAGCTGAGCCATAAAGCTTGAACTTGGAACGGAGAACTGTGGGAGAGTAGTCACCAGTGAGCAAACAGCAGCTGGGGACAGCAGGATCTTGAATCAAGTTTGCTACATTTCTGGAGGTCATGAAAGCAGGCTGAATAAAGTCATATTTTCAATCTACATGGCCTTCCCTTCCTTTTCTGAGAAAACATAAACTATAGGATTTTATAAGAAAATGCTGTGGACAAAAAAAATCAAGGAAAAGAGTAAGAGGAGAAAAATGAGATATAGTAACAAATGAGCAAGGAAATTAGTAAAATAAACAAAATTACATAAACTTTCTGGAGGGCAGTTTGACAAAATGTACAGAATTCATCAGAGATGTGTATAGCTTCGATCTGAAATATCCACTTCTGGGCTTCCCTGGTGGCGCAGTGGTTGAGAGTCCGCCTGCCGATGCAGGGGACACGGGTTCGTGCCCCGGTCCGGGAAGATCCCACATGCCGTGGAGCGGCTGGGCCCGTGAGCCATGGCCGCTGAGGCTGCACGTCCGGAGCCTGTGCTCCGCAACGGGAGAGGCCACAACAGTGAGAGGCCCGCGTACTGCAAAAAAACAAAAAATCCACTTCTAGGAATTTCTCTTACAAAAGTAATTAGAGAAGTTTATAAACCTTTAGCTTCAGAACATTTGGCCTAACATTGTATGTAATGACAGAAAAATTGGAGACAATATAAACATTCAATAATATAAGATTGGTTTAGAAAGTTCTGGCCTGTCTAAATGGTGGAATGCTATGCAGCCATTTAAAGTAATACTGTTGATGTTCTTTATTGATGTCAAAATAAGTTACTTAAATATTTTAGAGTAAAAAACGTCAGGTTTCAAAAACAGTGTGTTGGAAATTCTGCTCTGGCCAAGAAGGAGTTAGCAAGAACCAAACTTAACCTCCTGCCAGAAACAACCAATAAATGGACAAAATGTACGAACAATTTTCAAGATACTATACAGTAGTCAACCAAGGACAGTGATTTCCCAGAAATGGGAAATTAGTGAGGTGAGCCCTACTACTGTCTTAGTTTACCACCTTGACAGAATTTCCAGAGCACAGTACAAGGAGAGAAAACCTAGTCAGAGACCACTGGGTTCCCTGAGTGGCAGAGATGGAAGACAGAGAGTACAAGGACATTAAGATGGCTAGAGTTTTCAGGAAAGAGCACCTGAAAGGAGAGAGCTACACAGAGAGAGAATTCTGGGAATATGCAGAAGGTCAGTCTTGAGTATTCAGCTGATCGGTGCATGCATGTGAAGAAACTGAGGGAGAGGGAAAGAACTACTCATGAGGGTTAGAGAGAACCATGCCTGATACACAAACAGGGCCAGGAATAATGCCCATTCCCACTAGACAGACTAAAAAAAAAAAAAAAAAAACCCTCATGATTCACAGGGCCTTGAGTAGAGTATACAAAATGGCCAGTAATTAGCCCTAGACAGAGCACTACCCCAGTCCTGTATGATAAACCTTAAAAGCAAGACCCAAAAGGATCAAACTGTTCCAAGTAAGTTAACTATGTCACAAAGTTCAATATTATTTATAGGAATACTCAGCAGGTAAATTCACAATGTCTGGCATCCATTCAGAATTACCAGGGATGAAAAGAAGAAAGTACAACTTGTAATGAGGAGAAAAATCAGTCAATCAAAACTGACCCAGAACTGGCACAGATGTTAGAATTGGTAGAAAAGAACACTAAAAGACATAATTATGTCCCGTATGTTCAAAAAGTTAGGTAGAGACTTGGAAGATATTAAAAAAAAAGACCCCATTCAATCCTTAGGGGATTAAATATACAATGTCTCAGATTTTTTTTTAACCCACTGGATGGATTAATGACAGATTATACATTACATGAGAAAGGAATGGTAAACAGCAATAGAAATTATCAAAAATAAAACAGAGTGAAAAGGGAATTTTACAAATATGAACAGAGCCTTGGTGAGCTGTGGAACAACTTCAAGCAGACCAATGTACATGTAAGTGGAAGTCCTAAAGGAGAGGAGAGAGAGATGGGTAAAAAATATATATATATTTGAAGAAATAGTGGCCAGAAAGTGTTTAACTTTGATAAAAGCTATACACACAGGGATGCAAGAAATTCAACAAACCCAAGCACTCAAAGAAACAAGAACAACATCAAGTCATATCATAATCAAATTGCTCAAAATCAGTGATAAAAAGAAAATCTTAAAGGAAGCCAGAAAAAAAAAAGGACATGTTACACACAGAGGAACAAAGATAGGGATGACAGAAGATTTCCTGCAGAAGAAATTCAAGCAAGAAAACAGTGGATCTTTGAAGTATTGAGAGAAAAAGACTGCCCATTTGTATCCTATATGCAGCAATATCTTTCAAAAATGAAAACAAAAGCATTTTCAGACATAAAATAGCTGAAAGAATTCATTACTAGCAGACCACATTATAAGGAATGTTAAAAAAAAAGTCTTTCAGGCAAAGGGAAAATGATTCCAGATGGAAATGTGGATCTAGACAAAGCAATGAAGAGGACCAGATATGGTAACTAGAATATATAAGGTATTTTTCTTAATATTTAAATCTCTTTAAAAGAACTTTTAAAGATAATTGACTGTTTAAACAGAAACAATAACAATACAATGGGGGGGGAATATAACACATGTAAAAGTAAAATGTATACCAACAAGAGCACAAAGGTCAGGAGAGGAGAAATAGAAGTACTTGATTATAAGGTTTTTATACTGTACATTAAATGGTTTAATATCACGTAAAGGTAGACTGTGATAAGTTAAAGATGTATACTATAAACACTTAAGCAAACAATAAAATAAAAAACCAAAAACTTATAGCTAATAAGCCAATGAAGGTGATGAGATATAATCACAAAAATATCAATTAATCAACAAAAAGGCTGGCAAAGAGGAAAGGGAGAACAAAGAACACATGGGGCAAATAAAAGGAATAGCAAGATGATAGATTTAAGCCTAACCTTAGCAACAGTCACATAAAATGCAAATGGTCTCAATTCCCCAATTAAAAGGCAGAGATTGTTAGAATGTGTTTTAAAAGCAAGATTCAACTTTATGTTGTCTACAGGAAATGCATTTTAAATATAAAAATACGAATGGGTTAAAAGTTAAAGAATGGAAAAATATACCATGCTAACACCATTCAAATGAAAGCTGAAATGCCTATATTTAATGTCAGACCATGTAGATTTCAGAGCAAAAAACATTACCAGGGATAAAAAAGGGCATTTAATAATAATAAAGTATTCATTAAAAGGACATAACAATTCTAAATGTTTATGCCCTTAATCACATTTCTGCAAAACACATGAAGCAAAAATTGAAATGGCTTCAAGGAGAAATAGACAAATCTTAAAACACAGTCAGATATTTCAACTGCCTTCTCTCAATAATCAATAGAACAAGTAGACAGGAAATAAGTAAGGATGTAGAATATTTGAACAACACTATCAACCAACTTGACCTAATTGACATTTAGAGAGCATTCCACCCAACAGCAGCAGAATACACGTTCTTTTCAAGTATATATATGGAACATTTATAAATATAGACCATCTTCTGGGTTATAAATAAGTATTACTTAAGACATTTAAAGGGATATAAGTCATACAAGTTTTGTTCTCTGACTATGGTGGAATTAAATTAAAAATCAGTAATGGAAAAATTTCTGGGAAATCTCCAAGTATTTGGAAAATAATATATTTCTAAATAATCCATGGGTCAAAGAAATAATCAAAAGGGAAATTATAAAATATTTTGGACTAAATGAAAACAAAAACATAACTTATCAGAATTTATAGCATACTGCTAAATCAGTACTTTGAGGGTAATTTATTGAACTAAATGCCTATGTTGGAGAAGAAAAAAAGGTCTCAAATCAATAATTTCAGCTTCTAGCTTTAGAAACTCTAAATGGAACAGCAAATTAAACCCAAAGTAAGAAGAAGAAAAGAAATAATAAAGACTGGAGCAGAAAAAAAAAAAAGAAAACAGAAAAACAATAGGAAAAAACAATGAAACTAAAAGCTGGCTCTTTGAAAAGATCAATAAAATTGATAACCTCTAGCCAGAATGTTCAGAGAGAAAAGAGAGTAAAGACACAAATTACCAAACTCAGAAATGAGACTTCACTACAGATCCTATTAAAAGGATAGTAAGGGAATATTGTGAATAACTTCATGCCAATAAATTCAACAATTCAGAAGAAATGGACAAATTCCTTGGAAGACACAAAAAACCAAAGTTCCCTCAAGAAGAAATACATAACCTGAATAACCCTATATCTATTAAAGACATTGAATTTGGAGTTTAAAATCTTCCAACAAAGTAAACTCTAGGCCCAGATTGCTTTACTGGTGAATTCTACCAAATATTTAAAGAAGATATAATAACAATTCTATGCAAACTTCCAGATAACTGAAAAGAAGATGAAACTTCCAAACACATCCTATGAGACCAGCATTACCCTGATACCAAAATCAGACAAAAACATTATAGGCAAAAAAAACCTCATTAACATAGATACAAAATTTTTAAACAAAAATATAGCAAGTCAAATTTGACAATATATAAACATGATAATATATCATGACTCAGGCATGAAAATCAATCAATGTAATTTACAATATAAACAAACAGTAAGAGAAAAGACCCTAAGATCATCTCAAAAATGTAGACAAGCATTTGACAAAATCTACCACCAATTTCTAAGAAAAACTCTCAGGAAACTAAGAATAAAAGTTCACTTCCTCAACCTAATAAAGGGCATCTATGAAGAACCTACAATAAACATCATATTTAATGGTAAAAGACTGAATGCCTTCCTCCTAAGATCAGGAACAAGTCAAGGATATCCATCCTCACTATTTCTGTTCAGCAGTATACTGGATATTCTAGCCAGTGCAGTATGGCAAGAAAAAGAAAAAAAAGGCATCCAGATTAGAAAGATAGATGTCTTTGTAGACAACATAATCATCTATATAGAATATAATTAAATCTATAAGAGAGGCTACTAGAACTAATACGTGAGTTTAGCATGGTTGCAGGATACAAGATCAATATATACAAAAATCTACTATATACTATGCACCAGCAAAGAACAATTAGAAATGGATTTTTTTTTTAAAAAAAACCACCATTTACAACAGACTAACAGTTAATCTGACAAAATATATGAAAGATCTGTGCACTAAAAACTGCAAAAACACTGAGAGAGATTTAAAAAGACCTAAATAAATTGAGTCAGATGCCACATTCATGGGTCAGAAGACTCAATATCATTAAGATGTTAATTCTCTTCAAATTTATCTAAAGATTCAAAGTAATCCCAGTGAAAATCCCAGCAGGCTTTTTAATAGTATTTGACAAGCTGTTTATAAAGTTCATATGGAATGAAATGCAAAGGCCCTAGAATAATCAAAACAACTCTGAAAAAGAACAAAGGTAGAGAAGTAACATTGCCTGATTTCAAAATTTATTATAAAAATACAGTAATAGGGCTTCCCTGGTGGCGCAGTGGTTGAGAGTCCACCTGCCGATGCAGGGGACGCGGGTTTGTGCCCCGGTCCGGGAAGATCCCACATGCCGCGGAGCGGCTGGGCCCGTGAGCCATGGCCGCTGAGCCTGCGCGTCTGGAGCCTGTGCTCCGCGAGGGGAGAGGCCACAGCAGTGAGAGGCCCGCGTACCACCAAAAAACAAACAAACAAACAAACAACAACAACAACAAAACAGTAATAAAGACAGTGTGGTGATGGGGTAAAGATAGATAAATATAACAGAAGAGAGATTCCAGTAATAGACCAATGCATATGTAGACAAGATTTTTTTACAAAGACGTAAAGTAGAGAAAGGATAGTATTTTCAATAAATGATGCTGAAACAACTGAATGTCCATAAGCAAGAGAGAGAGAGAACTTTGATGCATATCTCAAACCATATAAAATTAACTTAAACTGGATGATAGACCTAAAGATAAAATTTTAAACTATAAAATTTCTGGAAAAAAATATAGGAGAAAACCTTTACGACTCTGGGTTAAAGGTTTCTTACATATGACACCAGAGAATTAAAAAAAAAAATTAATAAACTGACTTCATCAAAATGAAAAATTTCGACTCTACAAAAGACTATTAAGAGAATGAAAAGATAAGCCATAGACTTGGAGAAAATATTTTCAAGTCATATACCTGATAAAGGACTTGCATTCCAGAATATAATAAGAACTATCAAAAGTCAGCAAGAAAATGACCCAGTTGTTAAAAATGAGTAAAGAAGGTATATGATGGCAAATAAGCACACAAAAAATGCTCAACAGTAGTCATTAGGAAATATAAATTAAAACTGCAATGAGATACCCTTATACATCTACTAGCATAGCTAAAGTTTTTTTTTTTTTTTCATATGTGGCCCTCTCACTGTTGTGGCCTCTCCCGTTGTGGAGCGTAGGCTCCGGACGTGCAGGCTCAGCAGCCATGGCTCACGGGCCTAGCCTCTCTGTGGCACGTGGGATCTTCCCGGACCGGGGCACGAACCTGTGTCCCCTGACATCGGCAGGCGGACTCTCAACCACTGCACCACCCAGGAAGCCTGCTAAAGTTTTTTAAACTGACCATACCAAGTGCTGGAAAAGGTATGGAGGAACTAGAACTCTCATATACTGCTGGTGGGAATGAAAAGTGGTATAAGTACTTGGAAGCCATTTGGCAGTTTCTTAAAAAATTAAACATACAGCTGCCATATGATTTAGTCATTCCCATTCCTAGGCATTTACCCCAGAGAAATAACACGTATGTCCTACAAAGACTTGTACACAAGTATTCATGGAAGCTTTATTTATAATAACCTAAAGAGGAGGGCTTCCCTGGTGGCGCAGTGGTTGAGAGTCCGCCTGCCGATGCAGGGGACACGGGTTCGTGCCCCGGTCGGGGAAGATCCCACATGCCGCGGAGCGGCTGGGCCCGTGAGCCATGGCCGCTGAGCCTGCGCGTCCGGAGCCTGTGCTCCACAACGGGAGAGGCCACAACAGTGAGAGGCCTGCGTACCAAAATAACCTAAAGAGGAAACAAACCAAATGTCCTTCAGAAGTAAAAGAATAAACAAACTGTAGTATATCCACACAATAGGATTCTACGCAGCAATGAAAAGGAGTAAACTACTGATCGTGCTACAGAGTGGGAGAATCTCAAGATAATTATGCTGAGTGAAAGAAGCCGGAAAAGAAGGGTACATAGTGCATGATACTATTTATATAATATTCAAGAGAATTTAAACTAATCCATAGTGACAGAAAGCAGATCTGTTATTGCCTGAAATTGGACCTGTGGGAGAGGAGGCAGGATGGAGGGATTACAGTGAGCATGAGAAAACATAGGGGGTGATGGATTTGTTCACTGTCTTAATTGCGATGGTTTCACAGGTATATACACAAGTCGACACATTAAATTGTACACTTTTTAAAAAAAATTTTTTACTGGGGTATAGTTGCTTTACAGTGTTATTAGTTTCTACTGTACAGCAAAGTGAATCAGCTATATGTATATTTTAAAATGTGCAATTTATGATATGTCATTCATCAATAAACCTGTTAAAATAGTATAGCCTTATTTTGGTAAAAAATATCTAGGCTGGGAGAGGATATATATACACTGAAAGACTGAAACACAGCTTATTTTTCTTTTCTCTCCTTTTCCCCCCTTCTTCCTCCTCCTCTTTCTCTTCTTCTTTTGCTTATTTACAATTTATGATTTTCCAAAAATGACATGTGGTACATGTGTAACCAAGCAAAAAAAAAAAAAAAAAAAAAGTGAACAATGTGGAGCAAAGGAACCAGAGAGACGAAGAAGAAAAGCTGTGAATTTTGTTAACAAAATCAGAAAAAAACACAGGAGACACCATTTGGAGGAATTATAAACAAGATCTTTTTTTAGAACAGAGATTTTTAGAAAAATTCATCAGGAACAAAAAGTTCAAGGATCAACTTTATGGACTTGCATGCACACCAACTTGTTAGAAATTTCCAAGGCAGTTTGACCAGATGATCACAGTTTCAGAAATATGTACATACATAAATAATTATGGTTGGTTATTTTCCAAGCAGCAACTTCAGCACAATATGCAGAAGGAGGAAACAAGCCCACTGGTGGCTGAAGGTTTGGAAGGAACAAAATTATTTTCTACATAGTGATGAATTTCCAGTTAAGAGAGGATGGATGGTCTAGGTCAGATTTATTGCCAATGGCAATTCTGAAAGACAGTTTTCTGTCTTTGGAAGAATTAGCCACTGCATTATGACAGCTGACATACTTAGTGACCTAGATAATTTTCTGGAATCAAAGGAATTGTGCAAATGACATTTTTGTGTTAGAGCTGATAGCTAGTGAAACAATGACAACACAGTACTAGAACATCAAATGTCCCAAAGCCCTCAGAGGAAGCATCACTCCAAAGCAGGATGCTCCAACTGTCTGCTATTTTATAAAATACACAATAGATGACACTGCTGATTGGCTGGAGAAGGAGAGGGGGCATTATAGCTCCGTAGTCATGTCCATAGTTTTGGGACTCAGACAACGCAAACCAAGACCCCCAAATCTACCCCTATCTTTGTGGTCGTGGGCATTTTATTTTTTCATCAGCCCAATAAGAATTCCAACAGTTAGTTGTAGGATGTTATGAAGATGAAATGAGATAATACATGAAAGGCACTTATGTTTAAAATGTCATACTTACAATAATGTCCTTGATATATTTTAGAATGTTTCGGTTCATTCCTAAATGAAAACTAAAATAATGAATTAGACTAATAGAATGTCAGAGTTGAAGAAATCTTAGAGTCTATGGTCCAGTTCCCCAAAGTGAGGCCTGGGGAATTTAAACTGAGACAGAGCCTGATAGCTCTCCCTGCTTAAAGTGTGTCCCATTACACAGCACAGTTGCTTGATAATGCTCATCTGGATTCACTGTAAGTTCTTCAGCAGCTCATAAGCTTCTACCGAGCAGTGATTAGGATGTTTTAAGCAAGTACAAAATGGTCAGCAGAGCCCAGCTCACCAGGGTGCTTGAAAAGTATTACCTGGTGATGGCAATTACATGACAATGTAGAGACAAGGAGAGAGACTGGTTCCAGAAGCTCCCCAGAGTGAAAATGAATCCTGTTCTCCCTCGCTCTGCTCTCTCTCTTACACACACACACACACACACACACACACAGTCTATTCCTCTTTGTCTTCTTTGCCTGGCTCAATAAGCATTTATGCAGCAAAACCAACTCATTCTCATACTAGAATGTCCAGAAATATAATTTACCCTTAAAATAAACTTTATGTAAGGTTACATTATTTCAGATTTACTGACTGTCTATACCTAGCCTAAGATACTTGCTTAGCACATTGTTTATAAGACAGAAATCAAGTCCTTAACTACCCCACCCCCTTTCATGGCAGCTTGGTTCAAATTCCTATTCTGCTTGGATCTGAACTTCAACAGATTCAATCCCAGCATGCACTGGAATATAGGGCAGTGGAGCCTAAATGGCAGAAAGACACTCTTCCAGCTTTTCCTGAGTGATGTCTCTATGGTGTGGCTTCATGATTGTTTTAAAAGCAAATCCTATTCAACTTAAAACCGTGCACCAAAATGTGTTCCAAACACAAATATACATTATTTTCAGACTCTCAACAATTTGAGGACATTCCATACACATCCACTCCTCTCTCCACTACTTACAAATGCTCAAAACTGGACTCACGGTCTTTCTACAAAATTCTCTTTTGTTTGTTCCAAATTCTGCCTTGTCTTCCTACTGTATTTTCACAGATAATGGAAAACAAAGTGACAGTGACACGAGGAGGGTCTGGCTCTACATGGGAAGCTAATCGAATCCTCCCAAGGCAGTTGCCAACAGCATCCTGACCCTTGCTGGGATTCTTCAATATTGCGATGAAAAGTGCAAATTATACTTCAAATATGTCTTCACTCTAAGTGCATTGGGTCATTTCCGTTAACAATGTGAACGTGCTCTCATTATCATGTTCAACTTGATTAGTGTATGGTCTAACATTTAAAAGCACACTTCAGATAAAAGAATGTATAGATGCATGATTGGTTCCTAATAAATTGAGCAACCCCTTAATGAACTGTGAGCCATCTAGAGAGGAACTATTACTATTACACAGAAATGGCAAACCAGACAAAAATAGTATGTGTGTGTGTGTGTGTGTGTGTGTGTGTGTAGGGAGAGAAGACGATCTTTCTCCATCTTCCACGATACACTGCTAACTTCATTGAAAAAATAACTAAGAGAATTCAAGGCAACCAGAGAAATTAGTTCATTTAGGAGCCAAATATAAACAAATATCATCTTTTGGCAAATGTTCAGCATGGCTGACCTAGCACAGCTAAAAACGAAATTCAGAGGGGTGTGTGGAGAAATCTCTTGAACAAGCTTTCTTACTGTTTTCTTCAAGGTAAGCTAGAGCTGATACAGGATGTAAGATTTTCTTAGTCATTTAAGATAAATTCTGTCCCACCCCTCTCTATTCCCATTTCTCTTTCTTTTCTGTCTTTTTTGTTTGGCTTTTACTTCCTAAACATGTATTTTATAGCGTTAGAATAAGCCATGGCACTGGCCAAGTGGTCTGTTCACAGAGTTTAAGACTGGTAGTTTGATATCTTATTTGTGAAATATATCTTACATTTACTCCTGTTAGGAACCTAAACATTTTCAGAAGAATGAGGCAGCGTGCCTCTTCTCTGAACTTTATTTCTAACTCGTATCAGATAAACACTGGTGAAATTTAAATGTGAGCTTGAAGAGTTTACATATTACTTGGCAGCAGGCTCACCCGTAAGAAATTTAAGAACTGTGCAGACCAGCATCACCAAATGTTTACTTGGTGCTGAGTGAGCACAAGAGGAATACAAACAACTACGAGCCAGGGTCCCTCGTCGTGAACAAGGCAGCACTCGCCAAGTGCCACGTGCGTGCTACAGGCAACGCACCTGAGAAAGGAGGGCTCATCAGAGGCAGGATGCTGGGGGGGAAGGGCTCAAAGAAGAGATGACACTTGAGTTTGCCCTTAAAGGATGTGATTGGACCAAGATAAATCCAGTGAGGGACAGAGGACATTGGGGCAGGAGGCCCCAACTAGGAGAGAACACTATGCGTCTGGGGTCTATGGAGGAGTGCAGTTAAGACTGCCGGGACATTCCATGGAGGGAAACACGATGACACGAGAAGCTGAGGACCATGAAACTGCCTAAGAATGGGAAAGTATCAAAGGCTTCAGAGGAAGGCAGTGACTCCTGCAGAGACAGATGGCTCTGGCCTGGTGTGTAGGCCAGGTTGTAAGGGGAGTGTATGGCAAGCAGAACGTCCAGCAGAAAGTTGTCTGAAGTAGGGCAGGCACTTGTGAGTAACAAAGGAAAGACAGTCGTGAGGCTCAGCAGTCTGGAGGCAAGGATGCTCTGGGTGAGGGGTCTTACCGCATGTTGCAGCTTTTACAAAGAGGGAGATATATGTAACTCCTGTTTGCTTTCCTTAAAATGAGACATGGATACTCCTATATCAAGAACTGGGTCTGTATTGTCTCCTCTTGGTCTGGGCAGAATGTTGTAATTGATTCAACCAATAGGATAAGGGGAAGTGATGCAGCCTGACTCATGCAGCTGATGCTAGGTCATAAAAGCCTTCAAGCCTCTCCCTCCATCTCTCTCTCTCTCTCTCTCTCTCTCTCTCTCTCTCTCTCTCTCTCACACACACACACACACACACACACACACACACACACACACACACACTTGGGAGCCCTGAGCCAGCAGATGCTAATGCTGGAGAGATTGCATAGGGAGAGCACAGAGAGCGATGCTTAAGGAGCCCCAGGCTTTCAAGCCTGTATATAGCCATAAACTCGTCCAGCTGAGACACCACACATCATGAATCAGAGATAAGCATCCCGTCTGGGCTCTGTTCTGACCTATAGAATCCATGAACCTAAGAAATGGTCATTTTATGGCACTCACTACGTTTTGGGGTAACTTGTTCCAAAGCTATAGCATCTGTAAACATCCCATCTCTTGACTATAAATCCACTAAGCATACCTTATCCTTCCACAGCCCTTACTCCAGTGGTCAGATTTTTTCTGTAAAGGACCAGAGAGTAAATATTTTAGGCTTTGCATCTATTCTGTCATTCTTGTATAAAAGCAGCCATAGACAATACCTAAATGAATGAGCCTGGCTGTATTCCAATAAAACTTTATATACAAAAACAAGCAGTGGCTGAATTTGGCCTGGGAGCCTAGAGGGATGACCCCTAACCTATACTTAGACGTCATCAGTACTATGTCTCATGATGATAGCAGTTTAGGTCGGTCCTGCAGGCTGTACCAAGAGGACAGGGAGGGTACATGGGGCCCATGTCCAAGAGCATGTCACGTGAGCCAGAGTGAACAAAAGGTCTGGGCTGACATATTTTCCCACCCTTTAACCCTATCCATTGAACAACCCTAACCATTTCCACCACCACGGTAGTTAGGTCCTCAGAACTGGAGTCCTTCCTTCTCCTTCCTCCTATTTTACTTGGTTCTTAATTGCTCCATATTGACTGAGTTTAACACTGTAATCCTGAGGGTTTTCCCACTAACTCAAAGTATAACTGATTTGTAAAACCCAGCTCCCTGTTACTAAGTGCTCGGAATTCATTTCAGAAGCCAAAAGGGTGCTCTTCACCCATGATACATGGAACTCAAGGATGGTCAAGAATGCATCCCATAGTCCAATTCCTATTCCTTGAAATGCCAACAGCTGTGAGCAGCAGAAAGTGACAAGTAGACAGGAGAGTACAATGGGCCTGTGCTTTTGTTCTGCCTCCTGAGAGCCGAGTTGCTGTTGGGTCCTTGATACCTTTAAGTGCTGATTTTGCAATGATGGTGAAGTAAGCGGTACTGAGTTCACAAGTTCACATCACAGGATCTGCCGAGAAAGAGGCCTTAATGAGAGACAGAAGGACTATAAGCTAACCAGAAAATTCGCCTCTCCTTCCTCCTGGTTTTACAGGATTCTCTAATAAGGGGATAACTTGGAGAAAAAGGAGAGAAACTCAACTAAGTGTAACAGCAGGAGTCCCTCCAGCAATCTTCTAAGCAGCTTCCTGAGAAGGCCTCCAGCCATTCAGCAGAGCCTGGGAAGGCTTAATGAGAGCAGCCTCACATGTGGGACCTGTACACAGCCGCTCCGATGCCGGCTGCTGTGGGCCTTTGCCCTCCCAAAGTCAGCGGGCCACTCACAAAAAGCAGGACAGGAGGAATTCTCAGTGACTACTCTCAGCCCTGACCCAGCTGTTACTATATTATATTATAATATAATGTAAACATATAAAATAAAAAGGCCTTAGAGGAAAACCATATATATATATGGTTTTATAATGGGGTCACGGAAATGTAGGTAGTAAAGGGTGCTAGGAACTTGTGATTTCGCTTCTAAGGTAAATGGAAAGTGAGAATAGAATTATGACGTAATCTTTTGTTTCATCCAGTCCAAAAAAAAAAAAAAACCAAACATGGCAATCGTCAGCACAGGTTGTTTAGAGGGAAGATATGTCACCCTGAGAAGATAGACAAATGCCTTTCAGACTGACCTAACGGACTCTTGGGCATCGCAGCAAGTTAGAAATTTGGCAAGCTCAAACGACCAAGGTAGGGATGGTTTGGGAATCTTTGAATGGAGAATATCCTTTCTTCCTCCTTCACTTGTCCCCTAACTTATGACAGCTTTATAAGGAAGCAGGACAGCAACTGCAGTGAACTCTCACCTCAGGCCTCAGGGGAACCGCCATATGCTTTCAGAAAGCATTTGATAAAACAGCTGTTTGTGTGAGAGCTAGCTCAAACCTTCTGGGAAAACTGTGTTTAAAAGAGGCACTTTGATTTATACAAGGTAGCAGAGTGCATTTCTGTTCTGAAATACCACAGAAAGGCTTTCCACAGAATCAGAGAATACTTTCCAATGCAGAGTGCCAGGTGGTGAGTGGAATGGCTGGTTCAGAGATCCTAGCCTGGGCCCAGCCATGTGACCAGGGGTGAGCCATTGAACCCTCAGTCTTCTCGTCTGCAAAATGGGTCTAGTAAACCAATGTAGCTCCTTCAGTTGTTGTGAGTAAAGTCCAAATGAGATCAAATACGGGAAGACCTGAAGTGCTTTGCAAAGTTATTACTTTTGTGACATTCTGCACATCTGTAAGCAAAATTCAGTAGGGAGATAGAAAGAGAATGGAGATGATCTGGTGACCAAAGTGTTTTTATTATTAAGCATTGATATAGCACTTTCGTTTTCAGAGAGCGTAACAATCTTTTCCCCTGAGTTACTTCGACAGGTTAACATCTCATTTACTGACCTTGGAGCAATTACCAGTGTCAAAACATGGCAGAAAGGGTAAAAGTTCAGAAAAGCAGGAGTGTAGCTATTTCCTGGATGCACGTGGATGTCGTCAGCCATCAAGAAATCGCTTCCCTCCTCCCCCTTACCCCCCACCCCAACTTATCTAAACTAGGGGCAACATAAGATAGAACCCAAGACGAAATTTTAGCTACAAACTACACACATTTCTCTTTTTTTTTTTTTATCACAAAAGGAGGCTAGGAACTTAAAACTCAAGACTTCTTAGGAAACCTACCTGCCAAAGTCCTGATTTTCCTAAACGGCACAGAAAAAGCCAGATGCTTGGGCTTTGCCCTGGGAAAGGGAGATAGACCTTCTGGAGCTCCACCCTGTGCCCTAATCATAGCTATATGCTCAGGGACAGCTGGTGAAGGGCTGCAGGTCAAATACTGATCCTCTAATCTCTGATCCCTTAAAACAAACTCATCTTGCAATTGCTGATATCTTAAAAACAAATAAAGCTTTGGTGGTTCTTTCTGTTGCTGGAGATGGAGGCTTAAAGTGAGGGCCAGGGTGCATTTATCTTCAGGGAGTAAAACACAAACAAAAGGAAACATTTCAATGGACTACTCAAATGTCAGGCCAAAATCCTATTCTGAAATGGAGACATTTGGGGCCCTGTGTTGAAAGCTTGGTTTTGGCTGTGGCTGAGTTATAGCAAGGCTGGTTTACTTCTGCCCTTTTGCCCTCCCCTGGGCTGGGTCCTGAGAGCAAAGCGGGGGCCTGGTCCTAAGGTGGGGAGAACATGGACAAAGGCCCTCACAAAGGTGGCGGGCCAGGGTGCCGAGGAGGAAGGACAGACGGATGTGGAGGAACAAGAGTGGCCGCAGGGCCTCATCGTGGAGGGTTATGGCTGGTGAACTCTGAAAGGAGTTCCAGCTCGTATTGAGTTGTTTTTTTTTTTTTTTGCGGTGCGCGGGCCTC
>NW_006786512.1:1674815-1722416 GCF_000442215.2 Lipotes vexillifer
GACGCGCAGGCTCGGCGGCCATGGCTCACGGCCCCAGCCGCTCTGCGGCATGTGGGATCTTCCCGGACCGGGGCACGAACACGCGTCCCCTGAATCGGCAGGCGGCCTCTCAACCACTGCGCCACCAGGGAAGCCCTCGTATTGAGTTTTAAGTTTGTTTTTTTCTCATTGTAAATCCCATCTGTAAACTCCAGTCAGTTTTATTGTGTATTAGGTATCCTGGCACGTGAGAGAATGGTCGTGTCAGCAGTGCTTTGGGAAGTCCCAGAAAATAGCAGAAATTAGCAGAAAATAACCATGTATCTTTGTGGAGCAGGTTGGGGCTTAGGATCCAGAAAGGGGGCAGGAAACATCAGAAGCACAGAGCTAAGGATGCCGCATTGAAGGAGACCCTAGGGAACATCTTACCCCTCCCCTCCCCCACACCACAGATGAGAAAACTGGCCCAGAGGCCTTCATTCACTTCCCCAAGTTTGATGAAAAGTTCCCATCTGCTGTTTATATATTTGGGCTGGAATTCCCCTGCCAACCCCTCCCCCACTTTATCCAAGAAAAGGTTGGAATTTCTCATTCTGTTTCTTTGCACCCACCCTCACTCACCCAACACCAAATTGCTAAAATATATTGACTAGAAGCCATGTCAAAACAATAAGTACCCAAACAAGAACAATGGCTCGTTGAGACTAGGCTGACTCTCATTTACGTTTGTGCTGGGTTTTTTTTTCCTCCTCTTTTCCTCAGATTTTCTCTATCCTAACAGGCTCTTTTCAATGATGGCCCGTGACATTTTCTTAGCTGCTTAGTCTGCCTACAGTCTTTCGAAAGATGTAGTTATTGCCTTACCCCACTCAGGAAACATTTATTGAAAGCTTGCTGTATGTGCCAGGCATTGTTCTAGACACTGGCTATGTGGTGATGGAAGGGAAGACCCTACCCTCTGGGGTGCACACTAGAGGTTTGCTGCCTCTTCCAACTTGGGGAACAGTCCTCAATGGAATAGCACAGTCTTTATTTTCTACTAGACTCTGAAAGCATGTTAACACTCAGAAATCTAGCCATAATCAGTGGTAAACAATTCTATTTCATTCAAGCTCTGTTGATTCTTTGTACTCTTTCCTTTATTTTGACCTTTTTTTTTTTTTTTTTTTTTTTTTATAGTATTTTTAGATGTGATTTCCATTTGAATTAGTGGACTGAATAAAGCATTGTCCTCCCTAATGAGCATGGACTTCATCTAATCAATTGAAGTCCTGAATAGAACAAAAAGGCTGAGTAAGAGGGAGCTTCTGCGTGACTGCAAGAGCTGGGAAGTAGGTCTTCTCTGGCTTTTGGACTTGGACTAAATCATCAGCTCTTCTTGGGTCTCAAACCTGTGGGCTTTCAGGTCAGAGCTTAACACCGTTGGTTCTTTTGGGGTCCCCTGTATCGGCAGGCGGACTCTCAACCACTGCACCACCAGGGAAGCCCCTATTTCGTCATTTTTAATCAGTGCATTCTTTGTCTGTGTCCTCCAACTCCTACACCCCCAAGTAGCTCAGAAAGTACCTTTAAAATGCACATAATATTGAAAACCTTCAAGAAATTTAAGTACAACTCTCTTTCCCATTTAGCATCCTGATGCCAAGTCAAAAGGAAGTTCGTCAATGCCAAGTGCAGATAACTTGGAAGTGTTTTTAGAGGTTAGGTCTCTACTACACCAGGATGCCTCATCATTCTGAAAATACAGGCTGCGTTAAGGATCTTGGAAGGAAAATGAGGAAATCCTGGGAAGCCAGTTGCATTGATACCTTGAAGTTGAGAACTACCATGCATGGCCCCCCTAATACTTCTGCAGAGCCCCAGGTTGACAGGAAGTCACCGCAGTGTGGTGCAAAGGCAAAAGCCAAAGAGACCCACCCCTGTGTCTTCTTTTCCCTTTTAAGGCCTTGACAAGGAGAGAAAACAGAACTGCCAGCACATCAAATCTTTCCAGGGTCATCCTAGTGGAATTGGCTGGAGTCTTGGAAATATAAAGGCTTGCCAGCTCCAGGGCCTGGTGTAAATCCACAACTGCAAATACTATTGGAACTGGAACATCCATAAGTCAATTATAACCATCTAAATCCATAAGATTAACCATGCCACTTGCTTGTGACTTCGGGCATTAAAAAAAAGATGAGATGAACACATGAAAAGAAGCAAGCAAAGGTATATTCTGGAGACACATACTACTCTCCAAGACAGGCCAAAAGTTTTCCTTAATCAACAGTAATAAATTTCAGTGAATGATATTGAAACAAAGGCTGCTGGTTTACAACTGTGATGAATTAAGTTCCCCAAATGGCAAGAATTTCCATGCATGTTCCAAGGCAACTTTTCCCAGCCCAAGTGACTCACCAAGGTCCAGGATGCATTACCTAGAGTGACTTCATTCTTTCCAGCCACAGTGAAACTGCTGTTCCCCTCTGTGTTTGCTCACTTTTTGAATCATAGCATGAACTGACAATAGAATCATGTCAAACAAAATCCCAACATCAAGACGAAGTTTTCTGAAGGATGTGCCTGTATCCGTTCAGCCTCTTGCAATGGAGATGCATGCATACCCACTGCACTTACAACATGAAAACTTGCATTGTTATTTAGCAAATCTGTGAATAGAAGGGTCACTTTCTGCTTTGATTTCCTTAAACTTCACATGTTTAAGAAGGATAAAAAACACGTTAGGAGGATGGCAAAGCACAGCCACCACAGCATCCTAGCTCTGTCGGTCCTATTCAACTCTTCTTTTTTTTTTCCTCTCCAGTGAGCTTTGCATAAAGCTTACCCAAACCCACATGGATTTCTATAATATCCAAAAAGAATGACAATGAGTGATGTGATGTAGGTGGAAACTGCCTGAAGAAACCTAAATTGTAACAGGAAAAAAAAATTGACATTTTAGATTTTAAATGTTACACAGTTTTTATAAAGCTTCCGTCAATTTATTTTATTTATTCTAATGAAGAGCATTACAACTGCTTTACTGCGCTGAAGCAAGCATTGATCACATCATTAATCACACCTTGTGAATAGCCACAAATCAAGTTCTAACAGCGAGCACTGAATCAGGAGCAATGAAGCATAAACTCCTTCACAATTTATGATTCTCTCCAGTTGCATCTTTTCAGCCATTAAATTGCAAAGAGACCATAAATTTTTATCTTCTTCACTTCAGTCACATTATTGATTCTGCCGTGTGAAATATAGAAGCGCCGTAAATCTCAGCTATTGAATTAAATTCAAAGTCCCGACTTCAGAAAAGAAACCCGACCCACCGCCATGGCTGTTAATTTACACTGAGGAACAAATGATAGAAACATTAAAATTTAAATGGACAACGGGGATTTCTAAAAGCCATAGTACTGTCAATCCCAGTCCTTGCCAACCTTGAGGGCTTTTTTTACATTATTATTATGAATTCAAAATTTTAAATGTTAAACAAAAAGGAATCAAAAACTTGGGCTTCCCTGGTGGCGCAGCGGTTGAGAGTCCGCCTGCCGATGCGGGGGACACGGGTTCGTGCCCCGGTCCGGGAGGATCCCATGTGCCGCGGAGCGGCTGGGCCCGTGAGCCACGGCCGCTGAGCCTGCGCGTCTGGAGCCTGTGCTCTGCAACGGGAGAGGCCACAGCAGTGAGAGGCCCGCGTACTGAAAAAGAAAAAAACAACAACTTAAAAAGTAGAAGGTAGATGGTTCATAAGAACAGATCATAGAAAGCTTCCTCAGTGGGAATGGCTGCCAGGAGATATTTTAAAAAGCAGGACGATGATATTTCCCCCCCACCCCATCCCATGGGATAGGTCCAAATGAATCCATGTGCCCCGCATCCCACTCAGGACTCCTCTGGCTAAAGTGGTGATCCCACAGGAGGCACCGACAGTCCCTAGGCAGGTGTGCTTGTCTCCATTTACCACCCAGACTCCTCATGCATTTGCTGCCCTGCTGCCCGCCCCGTGTCCCAGGATGCTGCCCCTGCAGGCTGCCTTACAAGGGCCTCTTGCTGTCTGGCTTCCTGTTGGGCTTGGCCCATGGGAAGGACCAGCAGAATGGCACAGGGCGGAGTGAGAGCGAGCTTGGAGGAAGAGTCCCCCACTCCCTCCCTGCTTTGATGCCAGAGTTTGGCAGTGGTAGGATCCCTCCCTGACTAGAGCTCCTCTGTGTGTGTGTGTGTGTGTGTGTGTGTGTGTGTGTAGGGGATGGTAACCCTCCTCGGTGCAAGTTCTCACAGAGCTCCACTAACACTCTTCCTCCCTCTACCCCTTCAGGCCTGGGGTTAGGAAAGACTCTTCCAGGTGTTTCTCTCCAGGTGCCTCAGAGTCCCTTAAGGCACCCTTAACCCGCCCATAGCTCCGTAAAGAGGCCCTTCATTACAGTCTCTTTAGAATGTCTGAATGCATTCTGCTGCCTGCTGGAACCTTGACTGCTACAAGCAGGGCACAGGGAAGATCTTAAAAGCTCCAGAAAATAGCAGATAGCAGCCCAGCCTTGCAGTAAAAGCCAGAGATATCACACCCCCAAAATGATGAAAACTCTAAGGAAACCCAGACCACATACAGATCAAGAAATGCCAATTATGTTTTGGCAGATAGCTGACCCTGGCTATTATGAAGCTCATGCGTTGCACCCAGAAGTGAGACACATGAGATCATGACAAAAGGCTTTTTTCACCAGCCACCAGGCAAGCTGAGATCTAGCCACGGAGCATAAGGGGGAGGTTGCTGAGCAGTGGCTGCACTAGAGGAAGAGGTAGGGGCTTGCTTTCGTGCACACAGCATCCTAACGCAGACGGAGGCCATCCAGGGTCCACTGCGATGTTCAGGGCTGGGACTCAGCAGGCATAAGCAGGCCACTAGCCTGTGCTCGCAGGATCCGAAATAACCCTATGGTGTGTGAGTTGTGATCTGAGGAAGCCCCAAATGGCCTCTAGCCTTATCTACTTCCCAATGAATTATCATACTTCCTGCATGAATTTTCTATGTCCTTCAAGGTACTCCCAAATCTCAGACCCAGCTGTTTCCCTCTGGCAGGGTGAGACAGCTAAGAATAGCAGTAATTCAAAAATACTATTCTATGATGACTGTCCCATGATCCAACAAATACTCCTCCCTCCCGTAACTGACCAAAGACTCTTGGAACGGAATATGCTAACTTCTCCAACCAAATGACAATCTCATGAGATAGAGGGATTGAGTGTCTCTCTCAATCTAAGGCTGTACCAGAGGTCAGAACATCCCTGAGAGCCAGCAAAGCCTGGGACAAATTGGGGACAAAAGTCTGGGACAAATTGGGGTCCAACCAACCAGTAGAATCCAGGCAGGTCCAGGCTAAACAAGATTTCTGGGATTATCCTCCATTTCATTGAAAGTCACATGAGCAGTGGAAGAACAAAGAACGACACCTGAATCATCTGTTAGACATGTGTTCTGAACCTGGAGATTCCTGCTCCAAAGTGACTGAACCCCCTTCAGTCTATCACAGTAATGCCTCCAATGCCTCCAACATCACAATGGCAATTCTTGGGACTTCCCTGGCGGTACAGTGGTTATGAATCCGCCTGCCAATGCAGGGGACGTGGGTTCAATCCCTGGCCCGGGAAGATCCCACATGCCCGTGTGCAACTAAGCCCGTGCGCCACAACTACTGAGCCTGCACTCTAGAGCCCATGAGCCACAACTACTGAGCCCGCATGCCACAACTACTGAAGCCTGCACGCCTAGAGCCTGTGTTGCACAACAGGAGAAGCCACCGCAATGAGAAGCCCGCGCACCACAATGAAGAGTAGCCCCCACTCGCCACAACTAGAGAAAGCCGGCGTGCAGCAACGAAGACCCAACGCAGCCAAAAATAAATAAATAAATAAATAAATTTATAAATCAGTAAATTTATAAAAAAAAAAAAGAATGGCAATTCTTGATATTCAGACGAAATAACTAAGACTCTGGAAGAGGTGATGAACTGATGATTCTCAGGCCCTTCACAAACATCTGTTTGGTAAAATAATAATTATGCACATGGCTCAAAATTCAAAATATATAAAAGAAGATAAGGTAAAAGCTTTCTCTCCCACCCTATTTTTCAGCCATCCAGTTTCCTTCCCAGAGGCAACCAGTGCTGCTAGTTTATCTATAAGTCTATGTATGTACCTATCTGTTTATCCATCTACCTAGATGGAGATATATGTATGCATATGTGTATACATATATGTATACTTTCAGAAATATTCATATATAAACAAATGAATACATATGTATATGTATATATATATACATATATATATATATATATATTCTCCACCCTCCTTTACATAAATGGTAGCATGTTATACAGACTGCACGGCATTTAACGTTTTTCATTTAATACGTCATGAAGCACATAAAGATTTCCCTTGCTGCCCTTTAAGGCTCCAGAGTAGTTATGTAAGATGGACCATTATTTATTGAATCGGTCTGCTGTTGAGGAACATTTAGGTTGTTTCTAATCGCTTGTTATGCCAAACAAGACTACAGTAATAAAATTACGCTTGTCTTTGCACAAACAGCATAGTTGTTTTAAAAAATTGATCCAACATTTTTTTAAAATCCAATTTCACATGAAAAGTGGATTTGAAGCTTCTCTTGAAAAATGTAAGATATGGCAGAAGGGAACTCTCACTCCCACATGCCAACAGGCAGCTAGAGCTGAGCAGTGGACGCCCCTTTGGAAGAGTTGTGTGCTCTCCAGTTTGTCGTCTCTTCCATGCACTTTTGCGTGGCCTGCCTGGTCCCTGTGCGCATTTAAAATCCTGTCCACCTTAGACTGTGGTAAGGATTAAATGAGATAATGAAGTTAAATCACCTGGCTCCCTGTGAGTGGTGGAGACCTCTCAGGGAAATGAGATACTTATTAAAGGGCTATTCCCGTCCATTCTCCTTCCCCTTCCTTGCATCTGTGAATCCTGGTTCTTCAGCCTCTCTCCAATCTCATAAGAAAGTAAACTCCACGAAGACACAGACTTTATTTTGTTCACCACCACGATTCCAGTACCTCAAAGGGCACAGGGCGTATGAAATGAATGAGTGAGTAAATGGATGAATAAAAGAAAGACAGCACCAAGAAATAAGCTATTCCTCAACTATATACCTGTTTCTCAAAGCTTTCTTGTTTTCATTCATTTTCCATAGTTTTCCGTTTACTTGCCCAATCCAAGCTTTTCCATTTTGTCAATTACATAAACATTTCCCCAAGTTCTTTAGTATTTACCTTCTATTCCTCATCTTTTGAATTACCGTTACTGTTCTGACTGCAAATTCTTTCTGTTGCTTTCAATCGTTTCAACCTCATGGTTTCAAACCAGAAGAAATCAGATTAATTTTTTTATGTAGTCCCCAAAGCCATAAATCTAATTTTAAATTCCAAAACAGCCCTAACATCTTTGAAATGTTAATAACCCTATAAAAATATTCACATTAGTCCACATTATATGATTAATGTGGCATCTTCCCCAGGAACATTTAAATGACTTTAAACACAGGACTTTGTGACATTTGCTGTGTGACACAAGTTCCTCCCTAGAAAATGAAGAAGATGAAGAATGTTACCTGATTCATGTAGTTTTGAAATAAACACCACAGACTTTACCAGTCCATAGTTATTTTCCAGCTTGCTCTGTTATACAATGAATGGAATGCCATGGATGTAGGAGCTTTAACGTTTGCAAAGTGCTGGTTCCCTATCACCCTGGCTCATTTGCTCTTCTCTGCAACCCATGAGGGAGTGGGTCAGGATGTTGGAGATGGTTTGAGTGAGTTACAGATGACCAAACTATCTTAAACTAACATGAACAATTGTTGGGGAGAGACGGGTATCTCACCACTTGAGGACAGGAATCTCACCACTTGAGGACAGGAACTGTGGCTCCATGCCAACAGGAACTGAGAAACTGCAAGATCATTGGGAACCGAGACATCTGCTCCATTGCCTCTCAGTGAGGCCACAGTCTCCCCTCTCAGCTTCTCTCTGTGCACCTGTTCCCCGACTTCGTCTCTACCTGCAGGGGCTTTCTTTGTTTTCCCTATGCATAGAAGACAGCTGCCCTCCAGTTTCTGATTGGTCCACCTTGGGTCAGATGTCCCTCTCAGTCAAACACGAGATACTACTCACACGTTTTATTCTTTGACATTCCAGCAACATGAACCAAGGGCAGCTTGCATGTGACTGTGAATTACCGAAGCCATCCAGACAACCTTGAGCATAGAGCGGGGATTGCAGGGGAGAGGTGTGGGTATCTCTTGGCTCCAGTAAAGGAAGGGCAGCTCCACCCCTGATTTGTTCTGAGTGACTCACCCACAGCTGGAGCGCCCCCTGCAGTCACCTAACGTGGGAGCCCCGTGCTAAATGAAAACGCAGCATTCCTTGTTCAACAACAATGAAGAATTCAAGATGCTGACAGCAGAACTGTCCGAGACTAGGGCCCTTCTAAGCCCAGGTCCCATGAAGCCAGCTCTGCATGTGAGGTAGACCCTTGAGAAGAGAGAACATAGGTCAGCAAGCACTCCCAAAGGTCTCTATCTTAAGCAAGTGCTGATATTTTACCATTTTATAGGTTTATCGTGATTAGGTGACTTGCCCAGGGCTATAAAGGCAGCAAGTAGACTTCTGACCTAGATCTTTTCCACCCCAAGCATATTCTTTTCATTTTACCACATTCCCTTTTCCACAACTTGGCACATAATAGGCACTCGGGACACAGAAATTTCCAGAGCAGAAAAAATGATAAAATATTTATGGATAGGCTGCTAACATCTCCATTCTCTGGTATGATGTTCGTCCATTTAAAAGCCACCAAATTTCAGTAGAAATTGGATTCTAAATACAAGCATATCCTCACCATCACTGTAATTTTACCACAACTATCCTATCATAATTCCTGGAATTCTTTCTGAACCCCAGACAGAGTGACAAATTGACACGCACTTTCCAGGAATCATCAGATTTTTAGACATTGAATATTACTGTCAGTTCCTCTCCCATCAAGGCATGTTATAATTCTCCCCAAATGTGCTGCCCCTACCTTTTTACTTTTAATAAATGTAATTGAATCAGTCCTGGGCAGGAGCTTCTGGCCTTGGGTTGCCGTGTGGAGTTTTTTTTTTTGGTCCAGAGGGCACATTTCTTGTTCTGGGGTCAATGAAATAATCAAAACCTAGTCCCTGGGGAGGAAATTTTATGGTTCTCATTTATTTGATCCACAATCTACTAAACTCCATGCCATAGTCAATCAGCAGCAAAATCAAGAAGGAGAGAACAGCTAGTTTGCTCTAGATAAGGTAAAATCCATTGGATCCTGGGATGGTTGAGTTAGAAATAGATTGATTAAACCTAAGCTGGGGGCTCACAGTGCTTCAATGAAAATGCTCAGTAGTGGGGAGCTCACTCATTTATTTTGCCCACAAACAGAAACTGCCTTTTGAATTGACAAGATGAATCCTAGTTAACCAGGTTTCCAACCCAGGCAATGGTGGAGATTGACAGGCTCAGATTGCCAGAAAAGAACAGCAGGAAGGTAATGAAGGGACAGCACTTTAGAAGCGACGGGCCAAGGTTCACAGGGAGAAAGCGTGTGTTCAGAGGTGCCCACCACCGCCCCGCAGACACCCAGGGCCATCTCCTCAGTGACCCACCCCTCTCAGCCCTCACATCACTGGGCTGGCCCATCAATTGATCTCTAATGCCTGCCTTGGTTAATGTAATTGGAATGTCAAAGAATAAAATGTGGTTAGTTACGCGTTATTCTCTTTCTCATAAAACTCACCCTTGGACAGAGGGAACCAGCCTTTGATGAGGTCTGTCACGGGGCTTCCAGAGAGCACTTATTTCTGCATGTTCTCCAGGAGACATTTGAAGCATTGGCGACTCCAAGTTGAGCATGAATTTAAATGAGTGGTACAGTGTCAGCAGGTTCTCAGACAATTGTATGACCAGGGGCTCTAAGAATTTTCTTGCCAGCCCATAGGAATAGTCACCACCCAAGGAATCCTCTCCATCCTCGCTGTCCCACCAGTTCCCACCACTTAACATGGAGGTAGCAGCGGGGATGGAAGGGCTTTCTTTCCAGGATTTGCCTGGGGACACAATACTCCCTACCCCAGTGTCGCTGTGATGTGAGGCCTCATGGTACTCTCATATTTGCATTTGAGCTCTGATCCGCAGCCTCCAGGAGGGCAGGGACCATGTCCATTTACTTACGGCTACAGGGCCAGGGCCCAGCTCAGTGCCTGACACACTGTAGGTGCTAATATATGTTTGTTGAGTCATTAAATGGATCTGTAAAATTTTAAGGGGAACATTCTGTGAAGAGAGATCTAAGCTAGCAGGACAGGTGTGAAATTGGTGTTATAGATACTACCCCTCAGGTAAGGAGATAGGAAAAAGGTGCGTTAGTTTTGCTAGATTTTTTTTTTTTTTAATGATCATATGTTCACTGGTCAGGGTAGTGAGATGGAACAGAAGCTAAAGCAGGGGCAGCCTGGGGATGGTCTGATGTAGAGTGTACAAATGAAAAGCGTTTAGAAATGGCCAAAATATGGGCCAAACAGCCATTGATTCTCCCTTGACCATCCTCCTGGTCAAGGGAGACCATCCTCCTGCCTTCAGGTCGGGCCACATCCAAGACACTCCGTGAGGTGAGAGTTTGTTTGGAAGAGAGCCAGAGAGGGGCCTCTAGGAGTCAGCATGGCCCCTGGGAAGCCCTGGCCAGCAGCATGCTAGCATGCCTGTAGGTGGAGGACCTTCAGGTTCAAGTACAATCAGACAAAGCATCTCTGGAGGAGACCCTCCTCTGCCATCGAGAGAGGTAGAATCCAAATTCAAGGGCAGGTGGCCTACCCCACTTTACCTCTACTACAGAGCTATTTGCTATTAGAAAACCCATAAAGACACTCTAAATTCATTTTTCTTCAAAAGTAGTTGTAGCTCTTGCTAAGAACAATTTGAGAATGAAATGGTTTTTCTGTCTAGTTTAAGCTGCTTCTGCAAGTCACCAAAGTTGGAGTGGGCTGCAAGCATGTCAAAGTGAGTCCTCCCATTCATACTGAATAGGCCTAGAAAATGCCCTGAGAGACAGCAACTGCCTATTAAACATGATAGAGAGGTGCTCTGTCCAGCAGAAAATGGACAGGGATGAGAGGAATAGGAACTCCCATCAGCAAACAGTGAGTGTTTGCAGAGCGAAAGCACCCTCAATATATAATGAAGCAGGCACACCCGCTAGGGGAACACGTTCAAAAGTAAGTAATAAATATCTCAAACTCATCGTATATTGATTTTACATAAATATCATTGATGCATGTTGAGTATACTCACTTTTACCACTTTTTTTACCCCCAGAATTAAGCCAATTCTGCCCCTATAAGGCTTTTGATACCAAAAAATGACATATGGGGGAGATTTGAAGACCAAGTGGAGTTTTATGTTAAGAGATTCCCCCACCCTCCCACATTTTTAATTCTCTTTGAATGCAGTCACTTACCTGATCCTGGAAGGCCCAGACACTTGCAAATGCAAAATAGGTTTCACACAGTGCAGGGGGAGAGTCTGGGGGAGTATTCTGGGCTGTCAGGAGACAATCCAGTAATGAGCACGAAGTCTTCAATAAAGACAAACAATAAAAGGGCTGTATTGAAATTACTGCAGCCTTGCATAATAGCTGAGCTGCAAAGATACTGCAGAAATGTTAATGAGTACAATAATTCTCTGAACTTGGAGTGTTTTTATTTAAAAGATTTTAATTAACCAGAAAATGAGCAGTAATCCCGGCAACTTGAAAAATAACAACATGCCATCTTTTTGCTACAAGCAAAAAGGTAAGAAAAAGAACAAGAAAATGTTATCCGGGGAAATAAGCCCTTTGAAAGATAAACAATTGAGAGCACTAGCTAGAGTATATAGCATGGCCACTTCTAAACGGTCAATTTACAATGGCTTGTTACATTTGACATTTCTACCCTTAAATTCTTGGGAATCCAGTTCCATTCCATGCCCTGGTTTCCCAAGTTAAATAGAGTGAATGAAATTTTCAGTCATCTAGAATTTATATTCTGAAAAACTTACTCTTTGTTGGGAAATTCAAAGAGCCAACAAGCATCAACTGCCTGCAGCCTCTCCAAAAATATCAGAGTAGTGCACAAACGCTAAAAAGAGGCCAATGGGGACATTTTTACCTATAAACGACTCTGCAAAGGACATGCTACCACACCAAGTTTCCTACTGCTGCTCAAAAAAATAATTATAATTTGTATCCACTACATGACCTAGAGTTTCCAACAGAAGAGAGCCTGGGTTTATTACATGAATAACAGAAGCAGACCTCAAAACATGAAATTGATTGTCCTAAAGCTTCCCATTAGCAACCAGGCGCCTGCAAAATGCAGGCATTGAAAAGGCAAATTCTTTTATAAGAAATTCTCCAAAATGCTCCCACACCATTTTTTCTTAGATTGACCCTCGGGATACAGATTTCAAAGCTCTATGGCTGTAATTTCTATTGTCATTGGCAATCACAAGATAGCTAGAGTTAGGATCATAGAGCCTCAAACTGAGCGCGTCCAACATTTGACTTTGCAACCTGCACCTTGCCCTCAACTCCTTCCCTTGGGCAATGCACCGTGAGTGCCATGGCCTTCCAAGCTGGAAGTTATCTTAGACTATCTCACAAAATCTTGTCAATTCTACTCCAGAAATGTCTCCTGAATTTGCTCCTTCCCACTTGTCCCTCAGTTCAGGCATCCAGCCCTTCTCTCTCACTCACAAAAATTCCAATCATCTTCCAGTTCTTCCCACTGTCTTGATCCCATTTGTCTCCAGTCTTTTCCTCCTAAGAAATAGCTAACAAAGCTCTCACGCTTAAAAATGTCCCCTGCCCACCAAACAAAGTCCGCAGCACTCAACATGCCCTTTACAATCTTGCCCTATTTTTATCTTCTGCCCCTTACTACAAATAATCCTTGTTTGGGACACACTGAATTTCTTAATATTTCTCCTGTCCAACCACGTTCTTTCACAACTTCAGTCACTATACAAAGTTGTGGTCTTTTTGCTGGTTTTTGTTGTTGTTTTGTGCAAAACTGTCCTTTGGTTGTGCAAGAGAAACCCCTGTCTAGGTCCCTAGGCTTTAGGGGGGTCCTGCTCTGACCCTCTTCTCTGGCCACCCTTCTCCAACAGGCAGGCAGTCCGTGGGACCAAGGTTATATGCCTGCACAGGGGCTGCACTTCCCCTTCTAGACCACATTCCCAGTGACCAGGGCTCCAGTGTTGCCTGTCCAAAAGACCCAAGCCTGCCTCTAGGGCCGGTGTGGGTCTCTTCCTATATGCGTCCTTCAGAGGGCAGTCCAATCCACGAGGCTGACCACTCCTAAGCCTGAGGGTGGCCAGGAGGCGGCTGTCTGCAGAGGGGCTGGGGTAAAACCAAAGTGTCCACACGTGGCACATGAAGACCCTGTAATACAGGATAGAGCTGGAGGGTGGGAACAGAAGGAAAGAGGCTCCCAGGAAGGAGCACAGGTGACAGAGACCAGCTCACCTCATGCCTTTACATTCCAGCATGGAACTCCTAAGAGTGCTAGAATTCAAAATTGGAATTTGGTTTTCCCAGTCATCGTAAAAGTAAATTTGTCACGCGAGTGGAGTGGATTATATTTTCTTTAACAGTTTACTAGCTTGATTTATAACTTGTAAGTATTGACATATATGGCATTTGGGACTCGGTACTCCTGTTCTGGACCCTGTGGTAAACATTAGGGGCAGGCCTGCTTTTCCATCCTGATGTTATCTCCTTCCTGCTAATGTCTGTCTGGTGAACTCTTATTCACCCATCAAAATCCACTGCAAATAGATGAACTCCTTTTTCTCCCTCTCCCTCTTTCTCCAGTAAAGTTAGGGAACTGGAATGCAGCTGAACTTAGGCCTGGAGCCAGGAGGTGGGGTGCCATCAGGTCCCTAGGTGGCATGCTCAGCCATCTTCCGTCAGCTTTATCTGACACTCATCCACATGGTGGAAGATGGCCATGCCACACTTTAGAAAATGAAAATTAGGTGGGCTAGACGATCTAGTTTCCTCTCAGAAACGTATACTTACAAGGTTTCTGAGTTTTCTTTTTCTGAAATTTTGATATTTCTTCCACTCAAGAGGCCAGCCCCAAGAGAGGCTAATTTCATAATGCCAACTCCAAATTCCCAGGGAAGGGACTCCTATAATGGCAGGAACGGATACCATGTCCTTCTGAGGTAAGATGATACCTTGATATATGACCCCCCCTCTTGTACCCTTGTCTTTCCCTTATTCAGTCCGGACCATTCGTTGCCTTGGAGACTGGGGGGCAAGGAGAGAAAAGGCTGTTGAGTTTCAAAAGACTTGGCTTCCGCTTCGTAGAGCCTAGCTGCTGAGGCAACTCCGAACTTGGTGAATGTGCTTGGATGCAGAACAAGGTCCCATGCACCCCTGGGAACACACACCCTCAAGTGAATTAGATCTGTTATTCCCTTTTGACATACCATTGTCTAGGCTGAGCCTCATGGAAAGAGTCGAAGAATAGAAACCACAACAGTTTAGAGTTGAACCCAGAGCAGGCAGGCCCTGGGTCCCATTCATTGCGAAGTGGAGCCCTCAGCAGTGGTGAGACCCAGAGTTGCCCACCCCTGAGGGCGTCATGGCACCAGAAAAGAAGAGCAGAAATGGTGCAGCAGCGTCTCTAGGCAGATGGGCCTGGGGGAGCTGTGCTCAACATCATGCAAGCAGTGGATGGTTTCCTGTGTGCCAGAGGGAGGGTCCCTGAAGGAGCCTAGAAAACCTCCTGGGTGTGAAGGCGCCGTTGTGGACACAAACGAGGGTGACCCAGGGGCAACTGGCAAGAACTGACAGACTGTCTTGGGTGATGACAAAGAAGGGAAGAAAGCAGCCAAGACCTTCTGCTGGTGTTAACCCCCCAAGCTTAGCTTTGAGGAAAGAGGGGGGATCTCTGACATGACTGCCACATGGTCAAATGGAGGTTTGGAAGAGAGATGCATGTTTTAGGATTATTATTTTAAAAAGAAAATGTTTTTTGCTTGATTGTGATATATTCCCTAGTCAAGCTGTCCCAGAAAATAAATGTGATGCATGTCTCAGAATTTGCATTTTCCCCACCAGCTTAAACCTGTGTTCTCCAGAGGGGATTTCAGCCATCATGAGGAGCAGCCTTTGCCCAAAAAAGTTAAACCTTGGAGCTCCCTCAGAGGCACATTGCCTGTAAGGAGAGCTAAGCAGGCACCCGTCTGGGAGGACACAGAGCTCTGAGCTCCGCTGCAGAGTCAGGGTGGCAAGGAGGATCCGAGCCGGACAGCGTGTCCAGGGCTGCTCTGTGGAACTGACAGCTGTCCTTCAGCATCAAGTCCCGAACAGAATCGACTAAACATGTCTCAGGGACATCGAAAACATCCCATGAAAACACATGAAAATCAGTGTACAGATGACCTGTTTCTGTTTTCTCTCAAATTATATTTAAATAAAACATCTGAGGATTTCCTCTTTCTGGCTATTTTTCATCTGTAGCAGTTACTGAATTTGAATCAAGGCTTTTTATTAATTAATTTATTTATTTTTGCTGTGTTGGGTCTTCGTTTCTGTGCGAGGGCTTCCTCTAGTTGCGGCGAGCGGGGGCCACTCTTCATCGTGGTGCGCGGGCCTCTCACTATTGCGGCCTCTCTTGCTGCGGGGCACAGGCTCCAGACGCGCAAGCTCAGTAGTAGTGGCTCACGGGCCTAGTTGCTCCGCAGCATGTGGGATCCTCCCAGACCAGGGCTCGAACCCATGTCCCCTGCATTGGCAGGCGGACTCTCAACCACTGCGCCACCAGGGAAGCCCTGAATCAATGCTTTTTTAAAAATTAGGTAGGTTATGGCAATGAAGGTCTCTCTGCTCATAAACTTCGTCATTGCCACGCTTTCATAAAAGAACATCTGAAGTCACTATTTCATTGAATGAATGATATTATCAGGTTAATTCTCAAAGTTGCCAAAGACTTCCATGGTATTCCTGTTGTCTGCCATGATTTCTGTGGATTGGACTGGAAGTGGCAAACCATGTTACTTCTGCTCGGAGTACCATGAGCAAGGGGGCTCCAGCAGAGCAGACTTTTGATTTGTTTTGTTTTTCTAGTTCAATGAGAACTTAATAATCTATTTTTTTTCTCCTTCCTTTGAAGACTTCAGGAGAGAAAGGGTCATTGCTCAACATGAGGGACAAATCTGTACCGTCATAGGTGAGGGCAGGAGACAAATTGTACGGTTCTGGAGGGATCTGACAGATTGGGATATGAGCATGAAAACACACTCACCTCTCCCGTGCACCACCCTTTCCCCAGGCTTCCTGGAAGGGCAACCACTGTCAGTTCACACAACAGCCATGAGCATCAGCAGAACAATAGATTTTGATTAGAAAAACACTAATGCCAGATCTATTTGTTAATTGTAGACTCTTAACAATTTCTGTCAAATGTGGGATTCTTTTTTTAAATTTCAGAGATTTAATCACAGCCTCCTGAAATTCGGTGCGAACCCTATCCATTCAGGCTTTTGTTTGCCTAATGTGTGGAGTGTTGGGGAGGGAGGTACCATGAGAGGAACATAATAGAGTAGTTCTCTTTCCAAGGGCACTTGAGAAAGCATGTTGAGCTTACAGTTTTAATCATGAAGGACTAAAGATAACCAACTGAAAAGTTTTTGATCAAGATGTTTACACTTTCAATTTAAGCCCTGGAATTGAGAGAGCAAAACACACGCAGAAGCCATGACTTTTATTCGTTTACACGGAATCTGAGCGTTTACCTAGTGTCTCAGAATTTTCACATATTTATTGCCTACCGCTAAAATGTAAAAAGGATAAGAAAACCGTCCAAATGAAGAGAAAAGAGGAAAAATAAAAACCATGAGAGAAAAGAATTCTTTGGGGAGGGGAGGTTGTTTGGGATGGTCTACTCTGAGGAAACAAGAAAATTAAACTAAATATCAATGTTAAAATGTATCATAAAACAAGAACATTGAACAGCCACTGAACAGGGAGTACAACAGGGTGCAGCAGAGTCATTCTGATTTATCACCGTGTGGCAGTGGGAATTATCTCAGCTCAACTTGTGGTTAAGAACCTGCCGAGAGGCAAACATGTCTGCGCGCATCTGACAAATTGTTGGGGCAGCCCTGCCTGAAGTTTTTTTGCCTAAAATGTGAGGAGGGGAGCATTTTGGGTAACACCTCATCCTTAGAGGAGGATCCAGGCACATTGAGCCTGACCCAGTGACAAAGAGGGAGGGTATGTGAAAATGAACACAGCTCTAAGTCTGTGAGTTGGATTTGTCTTCTACTCTTGCCCCACGTTTGTCTCATGGTTGGATCCTCATAGGACATAGGGCAGCGGGAGTATGAGATGTTTGCAAAGAATGTCTATGGGAAAATTTACATAAGCACGTGTGGCACAAGCAATTCTGCTTGGGGATCCCTCCCACAGCAAACACAAGAGAGAAAGTTCTCCTGTCTTGCCACCTGAACACCAAGCACCTTTAGTATTCTAGAGGGACCTGGTATTCCCATTGGGGTGGGGACTCATTGCCTGGAGACACCCAGTGGAGGGAGAACCTCTCGCCTGCCCAGACTAGCTTCAGAGCACTTATAAAGACACCCCCTGGGGACTCTCAAAAATACCTAGTGATGAATGTCACTTGCAAGAGACTGAGACAAGGGGATCAAAAGCCAATGAAATATTTATTATATACTCGTTTCCTTTTTTGTTGACTATAATGTTTAGGTAAGTTAATTGGTGTCATCATTCTAACATCTTGCTATATCTCATTGTTGATTAAGGATATAAACTCTGACTGTAAACACTTTTTAATAGCATACAGTATTTGAATTTTGGTCACAGAGCTCTCTTCCTCAGTTACGTATTCTGATGCTTCTAACTATGAAAGGGCCTGAACAAATACAGCTTTTAATGCACTTTAAAATGGTTTACATTTATATTCAATTTGGAGGAGTTAATTTTTCATCCCATGCCAGTTATTTATTGCTGCTTAACACCCCAAACTTAGTGGATTAAACTACACAAATATTGAAATGTCTAAAATTTTAAAACTGACTATACTAAGTGTTGTCAAGGAATTAGAGCAATTAGAATTCTCATTTTTCCCACTGCTAGAGGGAATGTAAAATGGTATAACCACTTTGAAAAGCAGTGTAAGACAGGTGGTAATTCCTTAAAATATTAAACATACACTACCACGTGATCCAGCCATTCTATTCCTACCTATTTACTCAAGAGAAATGAAAGTATACAGCCATGCAAAGAACTATGAATGTTCATAGCAGCTTTAGTTTTTAATCAGCAAAAACTGGAAACAATGTCCAACCACAAGTGAATGGTTAAAGAATTTGTGGTATATTCATACAATAGACTACTACTCAAGTAATAAAAATAAAAAGGGGGCTTCCCTGGTGGCGCAGTGGTTCATAGTCTGCCTGCCGATGCAGGGGACACGTGTTCGTGCCCCTGTCCAGGAGGATCCCACATGCCACGGAGCGGCTGGGCCCGTGAGCCATGGCCACTGGGCCTGCGCGTCCGAAGCCTGCGCCCCGCAACGGGAGAGGCCACAACAGTGAGAGGCCTGCGTACCGCAAAAAAAAAAAGAAAAGAAAAGGGGAAACAGACGCTACCTCTTGATGAGTAGTAGCAAAGTCTGGTAGGGCATGTGGAATGGGAATTATTATTGAAGCTATTTTTTGGAAAGTATGATCTACCACAGTCCAATTTCTGGCCCAATAATTCACATTCCTCATACATTCAAAATGCACCCTCTCCTTCTCTGAGACCCTCAGTCTTATCCCATGATGGTATTAGGCTCAGGCTTGAGGTCCAGGATCTCACCTTCTAAAGCAAATCCATGGAAAACAGTTTCCTAAGAAGTTAAGATTCTTCAAAAGTTAAATGTACACCTACTATATGATCCAGTCTTTCCAATTCTAGATATTTACCCAAGAGAAATGAAAGCACATGGCCGAAGAGAGGAAGCCCTTTGGCTGAAGTTCCTCAAGTACAGCTCCCCATGTGAAATGTCTCTTGATCTTAAAACCTATGAATTTCAGAGAAAGTTATTTACACCATACACACCCAACACATAATGGTAGGACAGATATAATATATATATAAACACTCTTGTTGAAAATGGAGGCACACAGAAATCATTGCTCCAAAGTAATTCTGAAATCCAGTTGGGCACATTTTGCCAGTTCCTTGATCAGAGCTCAATTCTACTTCCTGTGTAAAATTTGCTAAAGCTCTTAACTCTACCCTCTGGGCTCCTGATTCTATACTCTGAATTATCCTTACTTTACTTTTCAATCAAATATAGCCAACATTTGTCAAAAATATTTTCTGCCAGTTTTTCTTTTGTCTTTGTCTTTGCTTATTGCATTTTCTGTCGGGCAAAAGTTTTCCTTTTCAGTAATGCAGTCAATTGTACCCAGGTTTTCTTTTGATTGCAAAGAGAAACAAATGATTTTAACTGTAAATAAATTGGATAACATGACTACATAGGGAAAAAATGGTAAACTCAGTATTTGGCTACACATCTTTAATAGAATGTATTGTTGTCAATGGTAATGGCGCATTAATTTTGAGATGATTTCATATGCATACCATAGGAAAGAGCAAATGAATTACCATATTTAAGGAGGAGGAGAAAGGGAAGGGGAAGAGGAGGGAGAACACTTTTCCTAACTCGCTAGGTTTTCCACTGTCAGCCCCTCCCACCTGAACCGTGGTAATCCAGTCACAATCCATAAAAAAGCAAGAGCTGTGCACCGACATACAGAATGGAGATTTAAGGAAATTCTGTCACCACCTTCACTTTGGGGAGATGTGCCTGGGAATAAAATGAGGACCCCCAACAATGAGATAGCACTAAGACACTCTCTCATCTCTAAAAGGACTTTTTATTTACTCTTCCTCTTTGCAAAGGGGAAAGGCAAGGTAGTTAACATTTTGAGAGTAGCTCGCATGTACTTTACTTACATTACGCAATTTAACCCTCGGAACAACTTTGTGGGAAAAAAAAAGTTTTCAACCCACCATTTCAGTGCAAAGCCAGAGACTCAAAAAGATAACACAACTAAGATATTGAGCATTTTCTATTTTTTCATTTAATCCTCATGATAATCCTATGAAGGATCACTATTACTATGTCCATTTTCCATATGCGAAAGCTGAGGTAGATAAATGTTAAGTAACTTGCCCAAGGTTTTACGATTAAGTTGTGAAGCTAGAATTTGTACCTCAGCAGTCTGGCTACAGAGCCAATGCTTTTATCTCTTCCCTTTAAGGGGGGTCAGACACAGGATTTAACCTGAAGGGGCTGACATTGGCAAAACTGGGGATAACTGGGCATCAAATAAATGATAGCAAAGGATTATAACCCACTGAATAAAATTGGGATTCATGAATCCATACAAATTAGAGAGAAAGAGAGAAAGAGAAGAGACAGAAGGATGGACAGGAGGATGTAGAGGGAGTGTCTTTAATATGTATTTTTTATATATATATATATATATATATATATATATAAATATTAGAAAGCCAACTAATAAATGTACAAGGAATGACAGAAATGTCACCATTTGGCAATTACCACAGTAATGATCATTTTAGGTGAAAATCATGAATGGATGCTAAAATTCATGGATAGAAGTTTGAGGAGCATCAGGGTGTTTAGATAGTCTCAAAGTATCCCACCACAATACTTACTAATTACAAAGAGAAAAATGTTACATTTACAGTACAGAAACCTAGCAGCTAGCATCTTAACTAATGCTTGAAATTAACATCAGCTGTAACAGGACAAATGGACATAATGTGGCTCCTTATATAATTCACTGAAAAAAAACACAGCATCATTTCTGTTATATTCCTGCCAAAGATTTACAACCTGAATCTTATCATGAGGAAACTTCAGACAAACCCAAACTGAGGCACGTTCTATAAAATATCTTGTCTGTGCTCTTAAAGAATAGCAGTGTCATGAAAGACTGAGGATTTTAAAAGACTAAAGAGACATGACAATGAACACAATGCGTGGGCCAAAATTTTCTTTTGCTCTGAAGGACAGTTTGGAGGCAAGTAGTATAATCTATACAAGGTTAATAGATGAGATAAGAGCATTATGCCAATATCAATTTCCCGACTTTGGTAATTACACTGTGGTTATGTAAAAGAATGTCCTTTTTTTAGGAAACACACTGAAGTGATTAGGAGTAAAGGAGCATCTGCGTGTGTGTGTGTGTGTGTGTGTGTGTGTGTGTGTGTGTGTGTGTGTGTGGAGAGAGAGAGAGGCAGAGGGAGGGAGGGAAAGTACAAGTGTGGTAAAATTGTTAGCACTTGGGAAATCTGGGTAAAGGGAATTCTTCTATATTATTCTTGCAGCTTTTCTGTAAGTTTGAAATTGTGTCAAAATAAAGAAGAAGAAAGTAAGAAAAAGGTATCAAAGCCAGAATCCAAATTCAGACCCTCTGTGTCTGAGGACTCTTTCTGCCACAAGTGACAGGAAATCCAATTCAAACCAGCTCAAGCAAAGTAAATAAACCCAAATGTTATGCGTCCATGTAGCTGACAAGTCCCAGGGAAGGGATGGCCTCAGGCACAGCTTGTGCCAAAATTCAAACAATTTTGAATTGTTTTCAAATCAAAACAGTTCAGGACTTGGTTTCTCCATCTCTCGGCCCAGCCTTCTGCGATGTTGGCTTCATTTTCTGCCTCTACCTGATGGACACTAGCAATTCCAGGCTCATATCTTTTTGGCTTTTGATCCAGTTGAAAAGAAAGAGGGCTCTCTCACCAGTACCAGAAAAAGTCTTTTATTGTATCTCACTGGCTCTGACTGATCACACATCTGGCTCCAGAAGCAATCTCAGTGGTCAGTTCCTCTGATTTTGGTCATGCTGCATCATAAGCTCATCCCTGGAGTCAGGGATGGAGTCGACTCCATTCAAAGCATATGTACTGAGAGTGGGAACGGGATTGGCTCCCCCAAGGAAAATAAAGGTAACCTTACCGCAGGATGGGCACATGGATTCTGGAAGCACAAACACTAGGCTCCCACAGACACCACACTTTCTATGGCTGTGTAACAAGCCCCTCCAAAACTCAGTGGCATGAGACAGCAACAATCATTTACTTGCACAGACCTTTGCAATGTGGTCAAGGCTCAGCAGGGATGGCTCACCTCTGCCCCACATGTTGTCAGCCGGGGAGGCTTGACTGGGAATGGAGGGTCCATTTTCAGGATGGCTGCTTCACATGAATGGCAGTTTGGTGCCTGACATCAGCTGGGACCACAGCTCTCCTCCATGTGGGCCTCCTGCACGGCTGCTTGGGCTTCCTCATAGCATGGAGGCTGGGGTTCAAGAGGAAGAAACAGAAGTTGTCCGTCATCTGAAAGGTTAGCATCACTTCCCCCATACCAGGTTGATTAAAGTAGTCATAGGCCCAGAACAGATTTAAAGGGGTGGAGAAATAGAATCCACCTCTCCTTGGGCAAAATGACAAAGAATTTGCAGCTGTCTTTAATCTACTACAGATACCCTCTGTCTCATGCCATAATCTCACAACTGCCAGAGTGAAAATTAGAGTTCCAGCGTCTTAAAGCTTCGCCCTCACAACCGCATATCCTGGGTCTCCACTAAACTCTGAGGGGCTTCTTGCTAAACATTTAAGAGCAACCCTGTCCTCTGGTCGCTAAAGCAGGGGATGCAACTCAAGTGTCTACAGAAGTCAGGCAGGAAACCTATGTAAGTGACGTGGACAGGGGCATTGGCAATTTGAACACGTAAGAATATTCTTCGACTCCACACACATAAAAATGCATTCTATCATTTCCGGGAACATACAGCCCTGTTCGTCTTCTGTTTTTTCACTTTCAATAAAGACTGAGGACAGATATATATTGTTCTACCATAAGAAAAAACTCATGCAGCCACATAGAAAAATGACATTTAACTCTAGATGTTGACAGAGTTGATGCCTTCTAAGGGGACAGCTGCTACTCAGCTCTGGTCAAGCACTGCCAAGTAGAGTTCAGGCCCTCTATGACCCAAATTTTCCACTTTCCAAGAGAAGTTGAAACTTTGGAGTTTTATATGAAATCCTATTTTTAGATGTTGGCTCATCTTTTTGAAAACACTGTGAAGGTCAAACAAAACATCCTGAGGCAAGTTCAGCCAATAGATCACCACTTTGTGACTAAAAGTATTAAAAAGAATTTAGCATTCATTGTCAAGCATTTACATACTTTAAAAGAAACTAAAAAAATCATTTTACTTTCCTAAGCTAATGCTTCAGAGCATAATTAAATCGAGTAGTTCATTAAATATGAAATAGTGTGGATTATTTCATATCTTAGACATATTTCCATCACCACCTATAGTACATTAAAAAGAGTCTTAAATTCTTTAATACTCCTCCCATCTAGAGGTGGGATCTGATTCCCCCTCCCTTGAGTATGGGCTGGCTGTGATGATTTGCTTGTAACCAATAGAATGTGGCAGAGATGGTACTGATGACTTCTGAGGCCAGGTCCAGGGAAGCCTTGCAGTTCCTACCTTGGCCTCTTGAACATTCTCTCTCTGGACACTCCCTCTCTGGATATTCCCTGTTGGAATCCAGCTGCTATGCTGTGACAAGCCCTCAGCACGTAGAGGCACCACATACGGACACCCAGGTCAACAGCTTGGCTGAGCTCCCAGCCAACAGCCAGCATGAGCTGCCGCCACAAGAGGGGTCTCCCTGAACATCCTTCCCAGTTATGCCTTTAAAGCGCTGTGGCTCCAGACGACAGCTCAATGCAGCTGAATGAAGACCCCAGAAGAGAACTGCCCAGATGAGTCTCTTGGGAATTTTGGACCTACAAAATTAAAAAGAGGAAAAAGTGGCCGTGTTACAGTGCTAAATTCTGGGGTTGTTCATTACCCAGCAACAGATAAGAGGATACTACCTTAATGTAGCTGATCAGGAAAGTCAAACTTCTCAGGCCTAAGAAAACTTGTCTGCTGCTAGCACTATTTCCACTTAATATTCTTTCTTATTGCCACTGTTATGAAGGCTTATGGATTAATTTTTAAAGAATAAAATGTCTGAATCTTTAGGTATTTAAAATAAAATATCTGATGTTAATGTCTGATTCTTTTTTTTTCTGCCCTGATTTCCTGTTGTGGTGGTGAAAACATGAGGAATAGCTGTAAGAAGTCAGCAAAAGAATTACCAGAAATGTTTGTTCTCTTGTTTCTTTATGGCACATACTATGGATTTCTAAACAACATACTTGATGGAGGGTAAGCAGACTTTCAAGATGAAAAAGGATAAGTAAAGCTCTTCTAGAAGGATTTGGAGACTGTAATCAAAAGTACTCAAAATAAAAGGACGGCTAATTATCTCATTAGTAAAATTATGAACTAAAGATGCAATTTTAAAATTAAATATATAAATGCTCCCAGTTAGGCATCATACACCTAGGATAAAGAAAAGTTTCATGTCTGCCTGGAGGGCAACATAAAGGAACCCAAATTTTCACATATGGTGCCCAGAGAGGGTAGGTTTGATAGTATGTGTTTTTAGAAGAATAATGTATACCCATTTGCTGTTTTGCAACGCCCTATATCTTAGTTTATAAGTTCAAATAATAGGAAGGTAGGAAAAAAGATCATTTAGGGAACAGAAAAGTAAATACTTAACAAATCTACTAGACCCTCCATCCACTTCCATTTTTAAAAGAACAAAGAAATGACATATATATTTATACTCTTGTACTGAGGGAAAGATAAGACTTCAGCAATGAAAGTGTCGACTAGGAAGCTCTGATTGTTCTGCAAAAGTCCCTATACCCAATGAACAAAAACTCCCCTCTCCAGCTGGGCTCACACAATCCAGTCTTTGAGTAAAAATGCCCAGTCACTGCATTTCCTTAAGAAGGGCCACCTGAATGAGTCAAAATGATTCTTGTGATAACAGGACAAGATTTCCTTTTAAAGAATAATGTTCTAAAATGGGAGGATTAATTACCTTGCTTAAGGGTATGAGAAACTGGTCATAAATGGGGAAAAGTGTGGGTCTGGTGACTTTTGACCTTGACTCTGCAGGGGAAACACAACCTAGAGGAAGCCCAGAGCCAAGTGGGAATGTCGGCCACTTCCAGCGCTTAGCAGTGGGGAGGCATTGTAGGAAAACGAGCCTCGGCCACATCAGTAACCTCAGACCTCTGCTTTGCAGAAGGAACGCCTGTCTCCGGCAACCACCCGTCTTATACTAATTACATTGGCCCTGTTCACATCTCACAGCCTTGTGGGGGTCACTGCAAAGCTAATGGCTCCTGATCTGGAGCAGGGAGAGACTCGGGCCCTGTCAGTCACGGGAAAGGAAGGAAGGAAGAAAAGGCACAGATTCAAACAAAACTGACCCACCTTGGTCTCCGTGGCTTATTTTCGGCTTCCTGACTGGTTTGACTCAGGGGAAAAGAAACAAAGAAAAAAAACCCAAAAAGCTGTTTTGAATGAGAGCAGGTATCCCTAGAAAGCTTATTAAGGAAGAGGCCACATTTCACGTTAGAATAGTGTATACCAGCGGCCATGGAAAGACGTGGAAAATCTTTTACCTGCTCTGTAGGTAGGAAGTGAGGCAAGTGGACGTCTTGGCTGGGAAATTCATATTCCTCTTTCAAAGAGCAAGATTCGGTGTTCTTCATTCATGTTAATCTGAGAGCAGAAAGCCAGTCTTAAAAGGAGCTTTACAGTGAGAACCGCCTGATGCCACGCTGCTCCTGCAAGGAATCCTCTGGTTGAAAACTTCAAGAGCAGGTGCAGCATGAGCCCTGCCCCAATGTATCCAATAACCACAACTGGCTGACTAATGAAAAGAAAGCAGATCAAGAATGAGCAGGGGTTCCCGGGAGGGCGCAAATAAGGACACGTGAGAGGGATGGATGGTGACAGAGCACACAACCTCCCTGGCAGGGTACTCAAACTGGACTGTATCAACCCTATCACTGTGAGGGCTTCTGGGACACGGATTCACATGGCCAACACTGGCCTTGTAAGTGGTTTTCACACCCTTCTTGTTCTGTTTTCTGCAGCATTCTCCCAGCTCACCAACTCCCAGAACTTCATTGAACATATAAGAAGATCTGGTGCAGTGGTTCTCAAGGGGTGTGGAACTGCCCCACAGGAGATGTTTTGGAAATGTGTGGGTGTGCTTTTGATTGTCAAAATAATTACTGGAGGGGGTTACTGCATACCTTTAGAGGGCAGGGCCGAAGAGGCTGGATGTCCTGCAATGCATAAGCACTCCCAAACAACAAAGAATCATCCTCCCAGCTGCATCCTTCAGGGCTTTCAAATGATCCACTGCACATCACACACATGAACACCATCTTATTTTAAAGCTTAGAAACTTCTTCCATTTTACCTATAAACACAGAAGATTCTTTTGCGTTTTGCATGATTTTATTATGCTCTGAATTTTCCAGTTGATTGTGGCAAGATTATTCTTAGCTCTGTTGGAGATTTTACCAAGAGTAGTCACTGTTGCAGAATGTCAGCTCATGACCATAATGCTGCTCTAGGTATCTGAGACTCTGACACAGTACTCCTGGGTCACCTGCTTCTGCAGCTGCTGCAGGACTAGGTCTGGATTCTTATGCCATTGCTCACAAGCAGCTACATATTAAAATAAAGAATAGTTTAAATGTCTTTTGTTTCTCTTTTATATTATAACTGGGCATTCTATGTTGTAAAAAAATTCGTATGAATTAGATTATATTACCTATGAATGCAATGTCATTACATTATATATATGTACAATATAATGTAATATAATTTAATGAACGTCATGACTGGACAGGAAAGAGGGTTAACAAAATGTTCTGGAGCACAAGGTCTGTCAGCGTTGAGAGACTCTGCTGTAATGATCTGGAGCGTTTAGAAGTTAGTAATTTTTCATTTACTGACTCAAGTACTCTCCCCCTCCTAGCTATTCTCAATAAAATGCTAAGGAGGAAAGAAGAGAGAAGGGAGCTAAAAGATTATCACCCACAGAGAAAAGGCCCCGGGAGACGCTTCTCCAGTCCCAGGACCCTTACAGCAGCCTCATTTAGTTTGTAGCATTTTTTCATCTGCGGCCCGATTTAACTAGTATTTGCTCTCTTTTCTACTAGAATCCTCTCCACCCTCTCCCTGTTCACTGGTGATCATTTCTTATCTTTCTTTTTTCAATTGTGTAATTTCGGTTGTGTTCATTTGAAGTTCTCAACCCGGTACCCAAATTCTTTGGAAGAAGAATGCTATATGAATGTCTGTGAAAAGCAAACACGTTTATAGTTAACCCATGAATAAAATATTCATAAATTCTAACTGTCCCTATTTGGAAGAGAAACTTGCAGATTATTCAATTTCTTCAACATTAGGGGCCTAAGTTTCTTTTAGCTTCCTTAAGGTCCCAGTTTCATTTACTTTAGACCTAACTTTAGACCTAACCTAACGTAACCCTAAGATCCTCTTTATAGTGTCTCAGACTTCTAATTTAAAACTGGTAGACCATTTCCCAGGTATATTTTCCAGGTATATCCACTGATTCTGAATCAAGAAAATTTCCAGAATCAAAACATTTCCAAATTTTAAAGAGCTTACATCTGAAGCAGCATAATCAGAAAAAGATTCAGTTCAAACCCAAGAGGTACTTTTTTATTATATAGAATAAAGAGTGGGTTATGTAGTGTATATTTGCACAGTGCTATAGAATAGGTGTTTCCCATAAGAATATAAGCCGTGCATCCAGAACAGTGACACAGCCGTGATGTCTCCGACACATATCTGTGTGTTGTGGTTTAGACCCCTGACTTCACCAACCAGCCTTCAGAAGCCCAGCAGCTCACATGTCAGCAAACACAACACAGGATATGGACTCAGTCTCAGGTATTGCAATGGCGTAATCTTTAAAATGGGTGACTATAAAAAATATTCTTTTTTTGGCTGCATCTTGGGTTTAGACTCTGAGATTAAAATCTTTCATCATAATTACATTTTAAAATATAAGAAGTAAAACACCAAGGAATCAAGCTGAGGTCAGGAAGGCAGTTGACCTATCTCTACACCTCTGAAATCAAGCAAGCACACCAGGTGAGAAACACCAAGGCAGGCAGACATTTTACTTACATACAGCGGAAGCAGGTCTCAGGCACAGTACCGGTTAAATTAGTCAAGAGAAGGTTTGGGATTTTTTTTTTTTTTTAGAAACAATTAGGTACTTGTCTTCAACACATACACTCACACACACAATCGAAAGTATTAGTACAGAGTAATGGAATGTTCATATCCTTTAAAGGGAAATCTAAAGTAAAATAAACATACTCATCTTTAACCCCCAGGCATAGGCAAGCTTCCTGGAGATGGGATCTGGATTCAAGCAGGTAGCAGAGTCAGTGGTGCCTGGAAAGGGGAGCCAGCTAGGGGAGACTGAACCCGGAAGCCCCTCCTATCCACTGGCTCCACAGCCTGAGGGTCCCTCTTGGACTGTCTAAGGAGCCCAAGGAACGGGGCGTGCTGTGATCCTTTGCAGGCCCCTGTGGCTGTGGGAGAGTGTACAGCACTATTTATGCATCCTGGTATTGTCTAGTTTCGAAATGAGGTGATAATGGGGAGTGGGGAGGTGAGGGAAGGGAAGCAGGTATGAGGGAGGGAACAGAGACAAAGAAAGAAGACGTACACAGGCCAGCCACTCTTACTTATCTAAGGAGTGCAATATGTACTTTTCCCTAATTTTGGTTTTTATCACACTCGCATTACTAGATCCATTATTCATATAGATGCCAACTCTGAACACAATCAGAGTTGCTTTCTGGAAGGGGCTAACTTGAAAGAGTAATCATGCTAGTGGGGTTTCTAAAATGTGCATCAGTACTTATAAAGCACTAAAACACTAGACTGTTTAAAAATATTTATCTTACTAGTTCTAGATTTTTAATTGACATGACAAAAATCTCTCTGTGATTGGACAGTAGAATAGCTATAAAAACATGATTCTATTTGTAAGTGTAATATATGTATATAATATGTAGTGTATATAATATACAGAATATACTATAAGTATATACATTATAATTACATAATATAAATATATTACATAGTTTTGTTAAGCATAATATATGCATGTTATCTATATGTTTATACACATATATATTACACTTAGAATTATCTTCTTATTCAATTATATCCTCGTGCAAACCAGCATTCCTGAGTCATTATTTCTCCAGTGTAATTTTCATGTATATTTCCTTGCTCTCTCTCTCTCTCTCTCTCTCTCTCTCTCTCTCTAAGGAAGGCAGCTTGCCAATAGCTGATAGTCCTGGTGCTTTGCAAGTGCTGGGAGATGTTATTAATCCTAAAGGATTTCATTCTAGATGATACAAGGGATTTTTTGTCATGGAGTTTAGTAATAGCAGTTAGTAGTAGTGGTAGCGGTAGTAGTGGCAACAGCAGTAGCATTTTAGATTGAGGCATCTGCTTATTATAAACTCTTTGGTTTACTTGCCTTTCAAAACTCAGATTTATGATTGCAAAGTCTAAAGTAGGTGACACTGTGAATGATGCATTATTGTTGATTTTGAGGCAGATCCTGAAAGCCATTTTCATCAAGTTGTACGGAGAGTGCAAAATGAGCCAGCATGTTCAAACCCAGTTAGCCAGTCAAATGTAAGCATACTCCAGAAAATAAATTTTAAGCCTCTCAGATACCACATGTGGAATCTTAAACAACAACAACAAAAAAGGTTCTGAAGAACCTAGGGGCAGGACAGGAATAAAGACATAAAGAAGACATAAAGACGCAGATGTAGAGAATGGACTTGAGGACATGGGGAGGGGGAAGGGTAAGCTGGGATGAAGTGAGAGAGTGGCATGGACATATATACACTACCAAATGTAAAACAGATAGCTAGTGGGAAGCAGCCACATAGCACAGGGAGATCAGCTGGGTGCTCTGTGACCACCTGGAGGGGTGGGTTACGGACGGTGGCAGGGAGACGCAAGAGGGAGGAGATATGGGGATATATGTATATGTATAGCTGATTCATTTTGCTATACAGTAGAAACTAACACAACATCGTAAAGCAACTATACTCCAATAAAGATGTTAACAAACAAACAAACAAAACCTCTCAGATAAAAATTAAGCTAACACTGAGTAATGCAATTATTATTATGTCTAGTATATTTATAAGTAGCAGCACAAATTGTACGTTAAGAAAGTAATAACAAACATGACTGAGGGGGGGCCTCCCTGGTGGCGCGGTGGTTGAGAGTCCGCCTGCTGATGCAGGGGATACGGGTTCGTGCCCCGGTCCGGGAGGATCCCGCGTGCCGCGGAGCGGCTGGGCCCGTGAGCCATGGGCGCTGAGCTTGCGCATCCGGCAACGGGAAAGGCCACGACAGTGAGAGGCCCACATATCGCCAAAAAAAAAAAAAAAAAAAAAAAAAAAAAAAAACATGACTGAGGGGAACAGATAATAAAATAGAAAATTTAGAGGTTGCAAACCCAAATGCTTGCAAGGGCAGGCAGGTAATAGCAATAAGAACAGGCTGGTAAAAGACAATGGGAATGGTAGGGGTTGTGAAAAACAGAGGGCTTGTTCCTTGTCTGATAACATTCTACAACATAAAAACAAGCACTGTGAGTCCCAAAAAATCTGCAGGTGAAATTCATGTCTGAGATTTGCCTCAAAGTAATCCAGGGCAAAGTGGGAAGAGGTAGAGATGAGGGAGGATTATAGGTGAAACAAGATTAGGTTTAAGTTGATAGTTCTTGAGGCTGGTGATGGGCACCTAGACTTCATTTTACTATTCTCCTTATTCCTGTGTAGATTCAAATGTTTCCACAAATAAAAAGTAAAAACCATTTTCAAATACTCAAAAATGAGGTTGCTAATTTTCCGTCTCAGTTAAAATTGAAAAAACACAAAATAATGACTTGAGCATCTAGTACCTGATCACAAGAATGAAGACAAATAGTAAATCCACTGTTGCCATTAATAAGAGTGCCCCAAAGCCAACAAGATCATGTGAGGTAGGTATGGGTGGTTTTGTTTTCATGTCTTTATTCATAATTATGTAACAAATTCAAAGCATGGGAGAACTGAGTCCTAAAATGTAATGTTCAGATACTCCCAGGTGCCTGCGCGCGCACACACACACACGCACTCACGTCTCACTTACTTAGCAGCATCAAGCATCTGCTGAGATGCTCTGTTCAGTGAATTACTCCTTAGCAGGTGAATAGCTTTATACTGTCCTCTTAGCATGACAGTTGAATTCCCAGAAGTCGGGATTAGGACTTTTTCATCTTCAGACTCCTGGAACGCAGTAGCTACGTAACAAATATTTGTTGAATTAATTCACAAAACAGCCTTCGTGCATTGGGAACATCATCTTGACAACTCACAGCAAGTCTGTGTGTTGAAAATGAGTAAGATGAAATTACTGGGATAATTTAGAAAAACTTTAGCAAAATGTGAAATGTAGTGAACAATGGGAAAACAACTGTATTTCCCCAGTTTAAAAATAAAATAAAATGTGATTCTAAATATATTCAGTAAATCACTTTTTCTGGAATTGACTTAAAAGCTGCCCTAATGCATTCCATCCCCCATTTCCCAAGGTTATCACACTCTCTGGGACTGGAATCACAACAGACAATTTTCCAGTCAAGTGCCAGAGACTTACATAACAGGCAAGTTTGATCACAGAAGTACCGCTATGGGAGCTCCTCCATCCAAGAGGCTCCTTGAGCTCGTGAGTATCCTGGAACCCTGAGGGAACTGTCCTCAAAGGATGACCCAACAATGTGGGGTGGATGCATTTTGGTCACGGGCAGAGTATTGCTCCACTCTCAGGGTTAATTGGAGGTAGGCAGGTGAGGTGCCTAAGTACAGGTGGAGGAAAGTGCCCACAACATGAAGACAGCACGGTTAGCCAGAGAAGCCTGTGATCCAGCACAACTGAGCCCCCAAACCGGGCTCCTTACATTTAGGTGGGTGGATGCAAGAGAGAGATACCAGTTAAATAAAACGAAACCCAACTCAGGAGGTAATTCAAAATATTGTCACCATCACAAGCAGGTCACTTATTCATAGGCTGATACATCATGCCCCTTTCTCCACCCTTAGAAAATAATAAAGCCAGTCCCTTTCACAGAAAACACACATGTCACAGAGTCATTTCCCTCTGTGACTGTCACTAGAAATGCTCTCCTTTCCACTTCTTGGATCAGCCTGATTTGATGACAGCACAAATGACAGAATAATTCAGTTGTGACAGGAATACCACAAGGGGACACACTTGTCAATGGGCCCATCTGTCTGCTGTCATTCTCCATCCCCTCAAATGCTTAAGAGATTGTCCTGCTACTGAAAATGTTATAAGCAGACGGAGTTACACCCATGCATCTCCATTCCAAATGGGGTGAAGGAGGTCGTGAATAATAGGTGGTGCCTCCGTAGAAAAAACAGTCACCAGCAGAGCAAGAGATGAATCTAGAACTTCCAACTCTCTGGGTAATTGTAGCCTCTCATCTTTCTTATGCTCTGGAATTCCACTAAGACAATAAGAAACTATAATGTCTTGTACTTATTTCTTGAATGTTGAGTGCCTACTGTATAGATAGCAATGGACTGGAGATTAGAGGGAACACAAAGCAATAAAATTCATAATTTCTGCCCTCAATAAATTTAACAGCTAGTTAAGAAAAGCTGCACACCGGGCTTTCCTGGTGGCGCAGTGGTTGAGAGTCCGCCTGCCGAGGCAGGGGACATGGGTTCGTGCCCCGGTCCAGGAAGATCCCACATGCTGCGGAGCGGCTGGGCCCGTGAGCCATGGCCGCTGAGCCTGCGCGTCCGGAGCCTGTGCTCCGCAACGGGAGAGGCCACAACAGTGAGAGGCCCACGTACCGCAAAAAAAAAAGAAAGAAAGAAAAGCTGCACACCAACAAAAAGTTCAGTTATAAAATGATACAAGTCCTAACTGATCACATAGTCCCACGAGTTCCATTTTATAATTTAGAATCAAATGAGTAGAACAGATCCCAGATATTGCAAGTTGACTACTATTGACACCCCAAATGCTACCTCCGGGAAATACAGCAGAGGAGTGGCATCTCCCAGTTTGGCCCCCCATGGTTCTGTTTCTTATGTGTGAGTCTGGTCTCCTCAGCCAGGCTGTGAGGTCTCTGGGGGGGCAGCCTCTTACCTCCTGCACATTACATAGACTTCTTAATGCCCAGTGCATTGTTGGGTGAGCAGTAGAACCAGGTAGAGACTCTCCTCACGGATCCCACTGTGTTCTCTTATTTACCTCCTGGTAGTCCCTCCCATAGAGCTTAACACACTTCACTGTGGCCATTTAGACTGGTCCCTGTTAAAATGTAAGTTCTCTGGGTAGGAGCTGGGTCTTTCTTTCTTATCACTGTGTTCCCAGCGGCCACCTGGGCACAGTGACTGAAAGAATGTACAGCTGTTACAACTTTGCTCAGACAATCAGCAATGTAACTAGGGAATCTGAGAATTTGTAAAATAGTACCAAGATACAGTTATACAAAAAATTAAAGGGAATGGATAGAAAAAGATAGGAAATAAATTCTAACCTACCTCACAATTTTATAGGTCATATTATTGCCCATACATATTTTTCTCCTGACTATCCAAGGCTGTCCCTGTTTTAACTGCCATCTGAAAAGCCATGGGCCAAAAAGACCATCTTCCATGTTGCTGATCAACCCGCAGCAGCAATAGATGCAGGACTTAGGCTGACCTTTGAGTGACTTCAATCACTAATCTATGAGCAGCTTGTGCACACACCCTCTGAGCTGGCCCTGTTTTTGGGCTCTGCCCAAACACATTGATGCACCCCCCATGGAAACACTCAGATGCCATCCAATCTGATATGGAGCCACAGGCATACTGGTAAAACCACGAATGTCTCAATCCTTGTGGCTCACCCAGGAGACAAAATACAAAAGAGCAGAAGGTGGGAGATGCCCACGTAGTTCCACGGATGTGCAAAGATCTATACCATTACATATGCTGGGCCGCCAGCCTGATGAGACCACTGACCAGCGTACACATTCTTTGTTTTGTCATCACCGGCTGTTTTATGGTCTCAACATAGCCAAAGGTGTTGAGAAGGGACTAAGACAGGCCTGGGTCACATGGGGAGAAGTAAATTTAGAACTTGGCTTAGCAGTGAGCAGGTGAAGAAGATAAAGGTCCACATATGGCTTCTGCCTTTGCTCCTTTTCATCGTGTCACACAGAGTCTACAGACACACATGCACACACACATGCACACAGCATGCCAAGGCAGACCTCATAGTGCCAGGTCTGGATTCCAAACAGCTGGAGCAGAAAGCAGCAGTTGGCAGGAGCAGACAATAACAAGAGACACAGTATTGAGTCCAGATTGACACTCAGAGTTCTTGGCATGACCACACTGCAACCCTTTTTCAGGAGAACTGGCAAATTTCCAGGCCTCCCCAGCCCTTCTCCAAATGGCAAATCCTAGACTGTCTAGGATAAAGGAAAACTTAATAGGTAAAGCCATTTGCCTCTGACTGTTTTCCAGCTCTATCAAATTATACTTGTTAGACTAGGTTTCAAAATGAAATGTGTTTGCATGTTAATAAGAACAATGGCATGAAAGTAATAAGGCCCATTTCCTCATATGTTGTAACTTGAAGAGACCTTGGACATAATTACTCTAATGTTCTCGTGTTATCATTGAGGAAAATGAGTCCCAGAGAAGTTATATGACTTGATGGAGGTCACACTGAGAGTTAGTGGCAGAGTTCCTGCCCTGACTGCCAGGTAGCTTGCTTTATTTTCTGCCATGCTGCCCTTGTGATTCACTTCACATCCATCGTTAGCTCCCTGCAAGATCATAATGTCAAATATGATTTTGCCATGTCTTATTCATAGCTAAAGCAACATCCTGTGCTTTCACAAATATAGTTGCATGTTCTGACCCGGCTGCAGGATAAAGAAAGATGGTCTGGGGTGGTGGTGGGAAACTTAGTGATGACTTGAGTGGTCAGGAGGCAAGAGAGCAATGACTTCCTCAGTAATTTTCTTTTGCCGAAAATCAAACACTAAGTCTCTGTTGATGGTGGTTGAGTTGATGACGTTGTAGTTTAGGATGACTGGGTTTAAATTCTGGGTTTACCACTTAATAGTGGTGTGATCTTGGGCAGGTTCTTTACTCTTTCTAGACCTCAGTTTCTGTATCCGTAAAACAGGAATGAAAACAGCATCTCCTTCACTGAGTTCTTATAAGGATTAAATGAAATGAGGCACTGAAGATGCTTAGCACATGTCAGTTGCTCTTATATACCTAATGAGTTTAATCTTTCATTTTTCTTTGATTCTGGTTTTTAACCTACTCATACAACCCATCCGTTCACTCATATATCAACTCTGGACATTATCAAATTTGCTTTCTGGAGGTAGCTGATATGAACTATCAGTCTTACTGGTGGAGTTTCTAAATGTGTATCAACACTTATAAGGGCATCTAAAATACTAGGCTCTTTAAAAATTCATCTGTTACTATTTCAATTAAGGTTAGCTATTCTCCTCAACATCATCATCTTCTTCAACATCACCATCATCATCATCCTCAATATCATCATCATCCTCAACATCATCATCATCTTCTTCCTCAATACCATCATCTACCAAGTGACCAGAACAATCTAGAGGAAATCCACCTTGATGATAAGTTTTGGCATTTTTACAGAGCAGGAAGACATAAACCTACATCGTTTCTGGTAGTAGACATGGCAAGGACACTGAAGATCAGAGCAGTGAGCATTTCGTCTTCTAAGTTAGCAAAGTGGAAGCATTTCCAGATATTAGAATTGTCTCAACTTCTACTCTCCCAGGAGATTCCACTTGCTGCTTCTAAAAGTAGGCCTTCTCTCTCCGAAAAGTTCCTGGAGCAGACATTATCCCCTCTTTTTTCTTCACCTCAAAGCTTCTCACTTGTATTTTCACATGGAAAGTACACAGTTGTAGGCTGACTCTTTTCAGATCATAATTCTACCAACCACCCTGGTTCTTGAAATGGCAGATTCATGGCCAACAGACCCAAGCCTGCCTCGCTCTCAGTCTCTCTCTCTCTGTCTCTCTCTATCTCTGTGTCTCTGTCTCTCTCTCTTTCTCACTCTGATTCTTATCAAAATAGCTTTTGCTTCTACAAAAAAAAAAAAAGCCAAAATTCCAGTCTTTAAATATAGTAACAATGTTTTTAAAATGTGAAAAGAAATAAATCTGGGTAAAGCAATTAAAAATGACCTTTTAATTATTAAAAAAATGATAAGAGAAAAAACTATTTAAAAAATTTTAAAAACCTCAAGTAATAATTTTCTTTTCAAATTTTACTTTTATTCTTACTTAAATGGTATTAGTCACAGAAAACTTAGATTTAAAGTATCTTAGCATAACCTTAGTGACGGAAATATTTACACCAAACACCTTGCCTATATTATTATTATTTCTTAAATTCCATTCTTTAAAATAATAGATAAACTGCTTATTCCAGTTCAAGGTACTATACTTTTCAATGTTACCCCTTCAATCTGTTATCTCCAGAACACAAATTGTTTCCTTTTTTGTTGTATGAGTTTTACTGATTCAGCTTCAACCTGATCTCAGGACATAAGCCAATTTTCCTAAATTTATCTTGTGCTTGTTAGCAATTTGGACTTGTCTCTGACAGAGGCTAAACAGGGCTTAGAATATTAATTTAAACTCATGCTAAAAATGTAATAAAAACCTTGGATTTTGAACGTAAAGGCTGCAGCATTTCCATAACAATATGCAAAAGGCTCTGTTTTTAATAAATGTACCAGGGTGAAGTTAATCCAGAAAATAAAATTGTTTCTCTCTCTCTCTAATGTCTTGATACATGAACTAGTGATACTTACTTCAAGCACAATTCCCAGCCTACTTAAAACAAAAGCCCTGGGCAGCACACTGTGATACCAAGGCTAACAGCTGTCAGCTAGTAAAGGCATTCGCCAGATGTTGGAGCCCAGAGGCGTCCAACAGCAGTGATCATTACAGCCTTCAATCACCCCATTTAGAATTTACAACAAACTGAGCAGAAAACTATTATTTCCACCTTTAGTATAAAGTTTTCCTCAGGCTGCAAGTGGAGTTCGGCAACGGACGGGTGCACCATCTGCTCCAAGTCCACATTGCTCTTTGCATGGAACTTGTACCCACAGAAATAAGTCCCAGATAAAGTCCAGAAATACTGAGATGTTATTCACTCTCATTTGAGGGAATATCAAGATCCCTAAGGGTTCTTGATCATGGCTAGAAAAGGACTTATGTTGTGATTAAATGAAACAATAACAAATCATAATATAAGGCATAAAATGAACAAACATTATGAATTAATCATACTCAGACAATTACAACCCGTATGGCTTGTTAAACTCAATCTGCTACCGGTAGTGACATCAAATGCATACTGCATATTTGATGCTGCAGCTCTTTCTCCCCCCAGGATATAATTACTTAATTTTGTGAATGAGCAAATGAGATACACAGGCAATGTGTTCACCATTTGGTATCCTCTCTAGTCTCCCTTAATGGGTCGAAGGATGCCTTCCATACACAGCTCAGAAGCCTTCTGCATTCCTTTCCTTAGAGACACTGGTTCCTTTGTAGACAAACGCCCATCTTCCTCCCACTCCATTCTAACTTTTCCCTCTTTACTTCAAGGTACTTACAGCAAGAAGTTAGGAGAGCGGACTTTCTGCGCACCTTAACAGGGAGTGGAGAATGTATTTCTCCTGTGTAATTTGACACCACGGTCAAATTGACACCAGTTCTCTGGAGAAAGCCTCGCTTTTTCTATAATAAAATCAGGGATGTGACTTAGAAGACCTGATGACATCCCCACGTACCAAGCTCACTGCTGGGAACAGCAATAATATCTACCCATGCAGAAATGTGTGAGAACGAAATGAGACATGCTCCGTGAAGGGCCTAAGCCCAGGCTAGTCAGTGTTCACTAAAGGGGTAGTGAGCTTCCATCTTAGAAACACCACGGGGAGTTTGATTGTTCAGAGAAATTATAAAAACCAAAAACAACTAAGGAGCTGCTGAGAATGTTCTTACTTTGGAAGGACACAGGTTATCAACCTCCCTGGGTAGTGAAAATGACACTAGAAAAATTAGGGGCTGGGCTTCTCTGGTGGCGCAGTGGTTGAGAGTCTGCCTGCCGATGCAGGGGACACGGGTTCGTGCCCCGGTCGGGGAAGATCCCACATGCCGCGGAGCGGCTGGGCCCGTGAGCCATGGCCGCTGAGCCTGCGCGTCCGGAGCCTGTGCTCCGCAACAGGAGAGGCCACAGCAGTGAGAGGCACGCGTACCGCAAAAAAAAAAAAAAATTAGGGGCTGAACCAGTCTCAGACCCGGCCTAGTGGTTTGGTGTATCACAAAGTCACCATGTTATCCACCAGCAGGTAAAGCCGAGGGAATTCCACTGGCATGTGGGCTCAGAAACTGGGGACAAAGCCCTGACCAGCTGCACCTTCCCCAGCAACTCTTGCAGACCAGCTGCAGAGGCAACAGATGCATGAGGGCAGCTGAAGGTGACCATCAGTGGAAGAGTCAGCGGGGGGGCTCTCATCCTCCTACCTCGGAGGCCAAACTTGTCCACACATCCCCACTTGCCCTGATCTGAGCAGCCGGTTCTAGCATCTGTGCCCAACTACAGGTGCAAGATCTGCTGTCCGATTGAGAGGGGTAGAACGAACCACGAGCCACCCTGACTCCAAAGGGGCCCGCAGAGTCAGTCTCTATGAATAAGCCTTAATTAAGCAATTTTCACACTATCACAGAAAGTAGACATGTGAAGCCTGTTTCACCATTTATCCTCTTATAATCAGGTACTCTGAGTATGCTATAATATGTCGGACAGAAAAACAATCCCCAGATTAGCTCTTTGCACAAACTTCGAGTACAGAAACTATCTTGCTGTATTCTAATTAGTTATTTACAGCTGTCAGGGAGCCTCGAGGCTTTTTGAGTTAAATCAAGCCCAGATTCTGCACTGTTGATGATGGAGGCAGGACCCCTCTTGGAAGGGAGCCACAGCCACAGACTTAATTCCTGTGTGTTCTGAGGTTCACGTGCCTCAAGAGGTCCTTGCAGTTCTTGCTTTACCTCCAGCCCACCCTTTCAAGAATGCTCCGAGGCACAGCTGAGACCACTTAAATGAGAACATTTAACCATAATTTTGTTATGTACTTGGGGAGAACAAAAAGGAAAGCAAGAGAGATTGGGTATCTTAGAGCCTGGGTATGAATCTTGGCTGCCCCTTTGTATACCTTGAGCAGGTGACAGCCCCTTCGATCCTCATGTATGATACGTAGGCAATAGTATACCTACCTCATTTTGTTGTGAGGATTAAATGAAAAAACAAAAAGGAAAAGACTTAGTGTACATCCTGGCACATGGTAGGACTTTTAAAAAAGTTAACTGTATTCTGTGGGGGTTTTTGTTTATTTTCTGCCTTATAAAGTACAGCTTTTTCCTCTTATTCACCCTGATCCAAGCTGCCATCACTTTTTTTGCGGTAAGCGGGCCTCTCACTGCTGTGGCCTCTCCGGTTGCAGACCACAGGCTCTGGACGCGCAGGCTCAGGGGCCATGGCTCACGGGCCCAGCCGCTCCACGGCATGTGAGATCTTCCCGGACCGGGGCACGAACCCGTGTCCCCTGCATCGGCAGGCGGACTCTCAACCACTGCGCCACCAGGGAAGCCCTGCCATCACTTCTTGCCTGGATTATCACAGTGGCCCTTAACTATTCTCTGTCTTCTCGCTTTGCCCACCACCTGTAGCCTGTGCTCAACACAGCAGCTATAGCGATTGTATTCATTTCCTATCACTGCTGTAACTAATTACCACAAACTTAGGGGCTTAAAACAATACAAATGTATTATCCTACAGTTCTGGAGTTTGGATGCCCCAAATGGAGTCCATTGGTTATTTTTTTAATTTAATTTTTATTTTATATTGGGGTTCAGTTGATTTACAATGTTGTATTAGTTTTAGGTGTATATCAAAGTGCTTGTTATACATATACATATTCCATTCTTTTTCAGATTCTTTTCCTATATAGGTTATTACAGATTACTGAGTAGAGTTCCCTGTGCTATACAGTCAGAAGGTCCTTGTTGATTATCTATTTTATATATAGGAGTGGGTATATGTTAATCCCAGCCTCCTAATTTATCCCTCACTCCGACTTTTCCCCTTTGGTAGCCATAAGTTTTTTTGTTTTTAAACTTTTCTCATTTTTTTCTTTTCTTTTCTTTTTTCTTCTCTCTCTTTTTTTTTTTTTTCTTTTTGGCAACACTGTATGACATGCAGAATCTTAGTCCACTCACCAGGGATCAAACCTGTGCCCCCGGCAGTGGAACTGCAGTCCTAACCACTGGACCCCCAGGGAATTCCTGGTAACCATAAGTTTGTTTTTGAAGTCTGTGAGTCTGTTTCTGTTTTGTAAATAAGTTCATTTGTATCATCTTTTTAGATTCCACATATAAGTGATATCATATGATATTTGTCTTTCTCTGTCTGACTTACTTCACTAAGTATGAAAATCTCTAGGTCCATCCATGTTGCTGCAAATGGCATTATTTCATTCTTTTTTATGGCTGAGTAATATTCCATTGTATATATATCACGTCTTCTTTAGCCATTCCTCTGTCGATAGACTTTAGGTTGCTCCCATGTCTTAGTTAATGTAACAAGTGCTGCAATGAACATTAGGGTGCATGTATCTTTTTGAAATTATGGTTTTCTCCAGATGTATGCCCAGGAGTGGGATTGCTGGATCATATGGTAGTTCTACGATGGGGTGGGGTCTGCCAGCCTTGCAGACCTAAATGTAAGACCAGACACTATAAAACTCTTAGAGGAAAACATAGGCAGAACACTCTTTGACATAAATCGCAGCAATATCTTTTTGGGTCTACCTCCTAGAGTAATGAAAATAAAAACAAAAATAAATAAATGGGACCTAATTAAACTTAAAAGCTTTTGCACAGCAAAGGAAACTATAAACAAAACAAAAAGACAACCCACAGAATGGGAGAAAATATTTGCAAATGAAGAGACTGACAAGGGATTACTCTCCAAAATATACAAAGAGTTCATGCAGTTCAATATCAAAAAAGCAAACAACCCAGTCAAAAAATGGGCAGAAGATCTAAATAGACAGTCTCCAAAGAAGATATACAGATGGCCAAAAAGCACATGAAAAGATGGTCAACATCACTAATTATTAGAGAAATGCAAATCAAAACTACAGTGAGGGGCTTCCCTGGTGGTGCAGTGGTTGAGGGTCTGCCTGCCGATGCGGGGGACACGGGTTCATGCCCTGGTCCGGGAAGATCCCACATGCCGCGGAGCGGCTGGGCCCGTGAGCCATGGCCGCTGAGCCTGCGTGTCCGGAGCCTGTGCTCCGCAATGGGACAGGCCACAGTGGTGAGAGGCCTGTGTACCGCAAAACAAACAAACAAACAAAACACAAAAAACAAAAAACTACCATGAGGTATCACCTCACACCAGTCAGAATGGCCATCATCAAAAAGTCTACAAATAACAAATTCTGGAGAGGGTGTGGAGAAAAGGGAACTCTCCTACAATGTTGGTGGGAATGTAAATTGGTACAGCCACTATGGAGAACAGGATGGAGGTTCCTTAAAAAACTAAAAATAGAACTCCCATTGGTTTAAAATCAAGGTGTCAACAGAGCTGTGTTCCTTCTGGAGGTTCTCAGGAAGAGCGCACTTTATGGCCTTTCCCAGCATCTAGATCCCACCCCAGCCTCATCCCACCCCCTGCACTCCTTGGCTTATGGCCTCCTTCCTCCATTCTCAAAGCCAGCAATAGTGGGCTGAGTCCTCACACCGCCACCCCTCTGGCTTTTCCTTGCCTGTCTCCTTCTTCTACTTATAAGGACCCTTATGATTATACTGGGTCCATCCAGATAATTCAGGATAATCTCCCCATCTCAAGGTTACCTGATTAGCAACCTTAATCCTATCTGCAACCTTAATTCCCCTTTACCATGTAATATATTTACAGGTTCTGCAGACTACATCATGGACATCTTTGGGGGCCATTATTCTGCCTTGCACAATGATTGTGTTAAAACATAAGTCTGATCATGCCACTCTCTGCCCAAAGCTCTCCACTCAGAATATAAACCACAGTCCTACATGGCCCACGAGACAATGTGCTCCACCCATTTCCTCTCTGGCCTGCTCTCCTACTGCTCTCTCCCTCTCTCCCTCTGCTCTAGCCACACTGGCTTCTTGACTTTCACAGGTTAAATGGACATCCCATGCAAGCAGCACTTGGGGGTTTTGTACTTGAAAAAAGCACATCACACACAAAATAGGATATCCAAAGTGCAAACAAGCATATGAAAATGCACTCAACTTCATTAAGTCATTCGGGAAATGCGAATTAAAACCATAATACAGTGGTACTATATGCACCCCAGAACGGTGAAATTTGAAAAAGATGGAAAATACCAAGTGTTGACAAGGATGTGGAGCAATGGAACCTCAGACACAGTTGGTAGGAGTCTAACTTGGTTTGACTACTTTGGAAAAACTGTTTAGCAGCTTTTACTAAAGCTGAACATATTCTGTGGCCTAGGAATTTCACACTATATTTAATTGCTTATTAATCTGCGTTTCCCACAGACCGTGAAGGCAAGCATTATGTCTGATGCACAATGATTCCTTGAACAGTGCCCAGCGCACAGTAGGCACTCAATGAATCCTTGCTAAATGACTGACTGAAGGCACCTCCGAGCACCTTTCATGACCCATGGCTAGACCCTTGGAGGTTCATCCACCTACCCCATGCAGTTACATTGCTTCCATTCCAGCCTCTGCAGTTCCGGATTCGATGTTTGTGAATAACTGATCCGATTTCCTTACCACATGCCTTCCTCCCCAACTACTAAGCCAACAAAAACGCTGGTCACTCGGGAGTTTATCTAGAGCTTGGATGGCTCCCAAACATAGCCCAGGCCTCACCAAAGAGCTGAGTGAGAGACTGAGTGAGTGAAGTTCAGAGTGAAAGCCACAGTGGAGTGCCGCCTGCGCTTCATACACTCTGGCCCCTTCCTCAGACCCCTGAACCTCCTCTATCCCAGAGACTTCTAGAAGTCTCCAGATGGTGTCTCCCTGTGACATGCGGTGCCACCATTTTCTGGGCCCTGTTCTGCTCAGCTCCTGTCAGTGCCAGGGCTCTGCTGTCACTGAGCCCCTTCTTGCCAGGTGCCACCACTGCCCCCCAGGGGCACTGCTGTCATCAGCGGCGCCCTGCAGGTTCCCAGGCACCACACAAGCACCCTATTCTCTGCGGTTTTCAAGTCACTAAAGTCTCTCCTCGCTCCAGCAAGAGTGGTGTGTTGCTCCCCCACCTTGTGCTATACTTTGTCCCTTGGTCCCCAAAAGAAAATTACTCTTGTGACATCTGCCTCTAGCATCCATCTCCTTAAGGTTCAGGCACACGTTATTCCGTGTACCTTCTTCCCAATCGCCTCCCCCTGGCCCTATTTCTTCACACAACTGTTACAAAAACCCTAGTCACATGAGCTAATATTTATTCTGTGCCAAATATTGCCAGAACTCTCCTAAAGGCCTTACACGTTTTTAATCAGTTAATCATCAGCACAGCCCTATGAGATAGGTACTATTATAATCTCCATTCAACAGATGAGGACATCGAGGCATGGAAAGATTTAGAAACTTGTGTGCAGCCATGCATTCAGGAAGTGCCAGCATCAGAATTAAAGCCCAAGCAAACCTGTGTATATCAACTCTTGGCCTGTTCACCCTCACCTGTCAATAACAACAATGGAAAAAGAAGGAAAGTCAACGTTGATCTAGTGTTCACTAAGGATTAGGCTGTACTCTAAGCACTGTATATCTATTGTCTTATTTGAATCTGTCAGTAACTAACAACTGTTAGGATCTTTTCTGTGAAGATGAAGAATCTGATCTGTAGAGAAAAGCTGAGTAAATTGCCAAGGCCACACAGTCCTTAAGTGCTAAAGTCAGATTTCAGTCACAGGTACTGTGACTCTGGAACCCACCACCGTAACCTCTGTGCCATGTGGCTTTTGCCTCTGGAGGGCCACAGCAGTGGCAGAGGGTGCAGGGGAGGCGATGGTGGAGCTTCAGGAATGACTGAATATTTCTGATTCCCATTCGTGGATGTGGCTTAGGCTCCAGTTGGGAGCCATGCTACGCCAGGATAGGTACTGTATTAATACAACAAAATGTTATTTTTCTCCATGTTGCCATGACAATTACAACCTTTAAGTGCTCTTAAAAGTCTCTAAAGATCACCAAGCCATATTTCTTTTCTGCCTTTAAAAAAGTAAGAATGAATACCAGAGTTAAGAGTGTAGTTCGACTATCAAATTTGCAAAAAATAAAAGAGGCAGAAGGCTAGCTACCCTTTGCCTTCCCATCGGCATTGTGCCCTGATTCCACAGACCATAGCTTCTGCCATGATTAGTCCAAGGGAAACGGAATACCTTTCCAGACTGAACACATGCACCTTATTTACAATTCTCAAGGAAGAGAATGATTTCCTGTTCACTTCCCTGCACTCAGGAGGAGGTCACAACATGCTTTTCCTGTAGCTTGGATAGCTGGTCACGTAATCATTTGAGCCGTCATGTTCAATGCAAATAGTAATCCTTGCAACTAGATATGTTTTGATGTTTGCTACAATGCTACTGATAAGATACTGGCAGAGCTCTTTAATAAACTTGTTAAGAGGCAGGGTTTCACGAGGGGTCACACCTGTCATCTACTAAGAAGGCAATTGTCAACAAAATGCATAGAGACAGATAAACTTCCTGGCAAATATCTTGGAATGCAAAAAGCTTTTGCCACAGGAAAATTTACCATGAAATCTTGACTCTTGGAATTACAAAAACTGTCACAGTTTTTGTCATTTCTGCTACACTTCCATATAGTAGGAAACATTACTACATTTATAAGAGGAAATGCCAAACTCTGGATGCTCTATAGATGCCAGCAGAAGTATAAATAACTAGATAAGACTATTTTGTTGTTATATAGCATCCACACTGTACTTAATGGCTGAAGGAATGTTCTAATTTGCACTCTCTTTCAAAGTAAAATATTTGAAATAGCGGACTGGAATATGGCCCATTGCTTAGAGAACATTCTTTAAGCTGTGAACCATTTGGGGCCCAGAAAATTTCTAAGAATCTTCATTTCCACACCCCTACTCTTCCCCCTTAGCTTCTGTGTCTCTCTTTTCTATACAGATATTGTGTACACTATGAAGAGCATAAGTTGATTTTTTAAACTTTGTAATTGAAAAATGAAGAGAAAACAAATCAAATAATTATGAGCTTAAGGGTGAAAAAAAAGAATTTTACCCCCATAACCTTTCAGAATGAATAGTTCATTCTAGGTACCTACATTCAGGCAGCTACAAACAGCCCTCTCCTCTATTGTTACGTAGAGATGTAGTCTTCGTGCAGAGTCCATTCTTGACATACAGGATTTTGGCCCAGGGATTGAGTATTTCACCATTCTCTTAATGATATCACAGGTACTACTGATTAAGCAACTTCAGTGGCCAATGCTTAAAAACAATGGACTATTACTCTGAAAACTTTCAGTTGAAGGAAAAACTTAAGCCTTTATTCTGTCTTTGTTATATGAACTATGTTTCAGAGTAACCAATTAGTGCTAGTTGATGAGGGAAATCTTTTTTAAAGAAGAATTCCAGTTAATACACAGTAAAGGAAAGATAAAACTATAAAATCATCATTTTGTAACTCAACGTAATAATTGATTCAGTCAACAAACAGCAATGGATGCTAATAGTGAAGGACCAATGAAGAAGCAGATATTTGTGGCTGATTACTTCTACTTATAAGAGGAAAACCACAACATTATAATGGAAGGGTCTGCTGACACCAACTGAACCCATTGATCAATCTTGGCATTTTGAAATACACAGATATGTGTTCTCCTGACATGATGCAATATGAGGTAAAACCCAAAACCCTTCACCCAAATATATTAAAGCTTTTATAAATAAAAGAAAACAAAAGACAGGAGCAAACCCAATGGCATAATGAGGAAGACAGCAGACAAATCCAGAATGGGTACAATTCTACAGGACAACCAAGCTGTTTAGGTCAATGGCATGAATTAGATGGCAGTGGTTTTCTCTCAATTTTTGACTTAAAGAGACTTAAAAGATATGCAGCCTAATACAACATGTGGACTTTTTTGGATCCCTATTTGAACAAAACAACTACTAAAAAAATTGAGAAGACAATTGGGGAAACTTGAACATGGATAAGATATTGAATGATACAAAGGAATTATTGCTGGAGAGCCATAGAGGCCTAATGTTTATATAAGAAAATGTCTTATGTGTATGGAGATGTATACTGAAGTATTTGAGAGTGAAGTCACAATGTTTGGAATTTAGACCATATCAGCAGAGAAGAAGACTGGTAAGTCAAACATAGCAAAATGTGAACAACAGCTAAGTGATGGATATGTGAGGATTCATTATCTCATCATTCTTCTTATATATCTTTGAACTTTTTATAATGAAAAGTTTTCAAATTAGACTAAATTCCACCTTCATTTCTGGAGGTTGACGGAATAAATACTGCTAGAATAAAATCTTTGGTATAAAATGAGAAAGCTAATTCTTAGGCGCAGCTTTAATGCTGACCCCAAAATTCCACTTGCAAAGAATCTTTTCTGCTTTTGAAGTTTGTTAATGATATTGATATGAACACTACTAAAATGGACTCATAAAATTTATAGATATCCCTGAAATATGTATGTTTTTTTTTTTTTTTTTTTTGCGGTACGCGGGCTTCTCACTGTTGTGGCCTCTCCCGTTGCGGAGCACAGGCTCCGGACGTGCAGGCTCAGCGGCCATGGCTCACGGGCCTAGCAGCTCCGCGGCATGTGGATCCTCCCAGACCGGGGCACGAACCCGTGTCCCCTGCATCGGCAGGTGGACTCTCAACCACTGCGCCACCAGGGAAGCCCTGTATGATTTTTTTGATTCAGAGTTTTTAAAAAGAATAATGTCCCCTCTAGTTGACCATCTGACCGTCAGTAAAATGAAAAATGCACTCTTAATGGGCCATTAGAAAAAACTTTTTGTTTTGTTTTAACATCTTTATTGGGGTATAATTGCTTTACAATGGTGTGTTAGTTTCTGCTTTATAACAGAGTCAATCAGTTATACATATACATATGTTCCCATATCTCTTCCCTCTTTGTCTCCCTCCCTCCCCCCCTCCCTATCCCACCCCTCCAGGCAGTCACAAAGCACCGAGCTGATCTCCCTGTGCTATGCGGCTGCTTCCCACTAGCTATCTA
>NW_006786512.1:1728695-1745306 GCF_000442215.2 Lipotes vexillifer
CGGGCTATGTTCAAGCCGCCAACCCCAGTCCTCTCCCTGAGCTCCGACCGAAACCGAAACCGAGCCTCAGCTCGCAGCCCCGCCCGCCTCGGCGGGTAAGCACACGAGCCTCTCGGGCAGGTGAGCGCCGGTCGGCGCCGATCTTCTGTGCGGGAATCTCTCCGCTTCGCCCTCCGCAGCCCCGTTGCTGCGCTGTCCTCCGCGGCTCCGAAGCTCCCCGCTCCGCCTCCCGCAATCTCTGCCCGCGAAGGGGCTTCTAGTGTGTGGACACCTTTCCTCCTTCACAGCTCCCTCCCACTGCAAAGAGCAGCCCCTGCTCGCCGCAACTAAAGAAAGCCCGCGTGCAACGAAGACCTAACACAGCCATTAATTAATTAATTAATTAATTAAAATAATAAAGACTGTGTTCCCAGTACAGGGGGCCTGGGTTCGATCCCTGGTCGGGGAACGAGAGCCCACATGCCGCAACTAAAAGATCCCGTGTGCTGCAACTAAAGATCACGCATGCCCCAACAAAGATCCTGCACGCGGCAACTAAGACCTGACGCAGCCAAATAAATAATAAATATTAAAAAAAAAAAAAAAAAAAAAATCAAGCTTTAATTTTCTCTGAAAGTTTAATGCTTCCCGCATATCAGGGATTCAGGATTAATAGTTATACGTTTGTCCACTGTAGCTTTCAACGCTGTAGTTTCTCCTAAAAATGTTAAGCTAGGGACAAGAATGATTTGCCAGCTAGTTGATCAGTTTTTTCTGTTTTTGAAAAGATGTGAATGAAGGAAGTTATAAAAACTTTATTTTATGAAACATGCTTTTATAATTAAATGCATGATAACTGATTTCATCATCTGCTCAAGTATTAATTACATATTTCAAGCTAAATCTAATTGCAATAATCCTTACAGCCCTCCTTGGACCTAGGCAATGTTGAGCTAAGTCTTGGTCTTGATTTTAGGAAACAACGTGATTGACAATTACCTTCCTTTGCCTTAGCTTGTCTCTGAAATACCAGTAAAAATGTCTACCCTGACATACAGTCCAGAGACACAGTGGGGAGAGGGGATGATAGATCATATCCCTTGTACCGTTGGGAAGAAATTCCCTTTATGAAGTGAAAGAGAAATACGACTGAAAATCAAAATGAAGAATTAAGCATTCCACAAAATAATTTTTAATCAATTCACGCAATTTATGGTACATAATAAAACAAATATAATTAGCCTGCTTTGCTACAGAACTGCCATGAGTTTCTACTAGTTCTGGCTGTACAGATTTATCGTCATCCACAGAAAGGTAGTTCTTGACGTAAAGCAGAACAGAGCTGGAATCTTATGACCATCTGAACAGATTTCTTTCCAGTTTGGGGCTGTGGATGAGTGAAAAATGTCATGAAGAACCTAGGGGTAAGACAGGAATAAAGACACAGACCTACTAGAGCATGGACTTGAGGATATGGGGAGGGGGAAGGGTAAGCTGTGACAAAGCGAGAGTGGCATGGACATATATACACTACCAAACGTAAAATAGTTAGCTAGTGGGAAGCAGCCGCATAGCACAGGGAGATCAGCTCGGTGCTTTGTGACCGCCTAGAGGGGTGGGATAGGAAGGGTGGGAGGGAGGGAGACGCAAGAGGGAAGGGATATGGGAACATATGTATATGTATAACTGATTCACTCTGTTATAAAGCAGAAACTAACACACCATTGTAAAGCAATTATACCCCAATAAAGATGTTAAAAAAAAAAAAAAAAAAGAAAAGAAAAAAAAAGGCAAATTTCTATTTGATCAAGATTCTTCTGGCACAAGTAATAGAGACCCCCTCAAACAAGCTAAGGCACAATGGTGGGGGAAGGAGGATTATCATAAGAAACAAGTGAGATGGACCCCGGGGAAGAAAATGGAGTGGGGCCCATAACAGACCCGGACCAGGAATCAGAACACTGTCCAGAGTCAAGGTCCACCTTCCATCTAGAATGCAAGCTTCCAGGGAGGTAGGTTGTTGTCCTGACAGCATAGTATCCCCAGTGTCTAAACAGTACCTAACCAGAGTAGGGACTCACATCATTGTTGGGTAAACAAATGGATTTGCACTCCCTCTCCCCCGCTCCCTCTTTCCTCTCCCCTTTTCCTCTCCCTCTCTCAGCCTAAATGGCCTTTCATCACTGCCTCTCCCTGCACTCCTGTCATAATTAATTCTCTTTTTCTCCATAGATTGCCTTTTGATGCTTCTGTATACACAGAGCCAAGCATGGCCACACTCACAGTTCCTGAATTTACATATCTTTATTTAAAGCAATTGCAGAAACAGAGTAGCTCTCTCAGGATCAATTCCAAATTCCCAGGGGGAAAAAAAAAATCTGAGTGATCCAGCTTAGGCCAGGTGTCTATTCCTGTTGAATTGACTATGCCAGGGGAACGGTCATGGTCAACATAATATAAACATGCCTTCTGGGTCCATCCTCATGGGTGGGTGAGGGCAGTCCTTAGAAAGAGAGGTCATGGCCAGGACAATGAATCTTACATCAAATTAGCAGATGTTAGAGATCGTTCAGCCTTGTCCAGTCAATGCTACAACCTCATCAACACATACGCTACAGCTGTCATTGGGTCCCCCGTTCCCACAGGGCACACTTCCAGCTCTGCCCTTATAAGGCAGGGACTTCAGCTAATCTGTTCATGCTGATCCTCAGTGCTTAGAATAGTGTTTGGTAAATAGTAGGCAATTGATAGACATTTGTTCAATGAATGTTGGATAGTGTCTTAGTCAGTTGGGGCTGCTATAACTAATTACTCCAGGCTGAGAGGCTTAAACAACAAACATTTATTTCTCACAGTTCCAGAGGCTTCGAAGTTCAAGATCAAGTGTGTCTGGTGAGTACTCACTTTCCCAGTTGGCAGGTGGCCGTCTTCTCCTTGTATCTTCACAGGTTGAAGAGCAGAGAGCAAGAAGCAAGCTCTCTTTTATCTCTTCTTTTAAGGTCATTAATCTCATTCATGAGAGCTCTACTCTCATGACCTAATTACCACCCAAAGACCCCACCTTCTAATACCATCATGTGGGGTTAAGTTCGGATTTCAACATGAGCTTGCCGGCGACACAAACATTCAGTCCATAAGAGATAGTATAACAAGCAGATGCAACCTACCTTTACTTACTGCCCTGTGTGTGCTCATATGCATACACAGACACTGACACACACCTACAGCTCATTGACAGGCACAGTCACCCTTCCTGCCAATCTCAGAGGGGTTGATCTGGCAGAGTTGATCCTGTACCTGCTAAGGCCAATCCATAACTTGTCCTCATAACCCTAGACCCCCTGCTCTCCTGGGTCTTGGCCCATTGCTTATTCCCTCTCTGCCTTCTCCCTTTGCTCTCACTTCTCCCTAACTTCTTCCCTTCAGCCTATAAAACACATTCACATCTCTCCCACCCAAAATCCACCCTGGCTGGGACGAGTCCCAGAGCTGCTTGCCCTGTAAGAGTCACCGCATTTCACTTTTCCTTTACACATTTATGCACTGTTCAACTGGACATGGATAATTTTTGTAATTTAAACTGCCCCTACCCCCCTAAATGTACAGACAGAAATATTTACCACATGGGTCCTGTTCTTCAAGGAGCCTCTCCTGACTCGTGCTGGCCAGCTAAGCATCCCACAGGCCCTGGTGTACGTCTAGAGCTGCACTGGCCACATGATAGAAAATCATCTGCATGCATGTCTATCTCCCTCCAAACTGTCAGCTCTTAGTGGGCAGGAACCATGACTTTTCAAATCTTTGATTCTTCAGGTCTTAGAACACATCTGATGGTAGTAGAATTCCACTAAGAGTTTGTTGAAATCAGTTTCAACAATTTCTGTCAAAGAAAGGAGAGGTACCTTTATATATTATTGGCCAGTCTTAATACTACATTACATAGCAAAATAGAAACTGCACAAATAAGTGAAAATTTACAGTAAATAAGTTGTGTGAGTAAAAAACTCCATGTGTCGGCCCTGATTTATAAAGTAATTGACCAGTCACTTATCCCTGCAAGGAATTTGCTGATATTTATTATAGTTGCAATTTTTAAGGCAGTAACTCAAGCAAAAGAATCACCAAGGACTCTTCCTTTTCAGGCCTTTACACAGAATATGGGATGAATAAAGCTGAAATTCTGTACTCCTATAGAACAGAGTTTGACCACAGGCAATTCTCTTTCCTCAAAGATTGTATTTTGAAGATAGACTTCTGACATGAATCATTTTTCTTTTATCTCTGACTTGTTTTGTAGAGTGCCCTGAATGATGGTGTTAATGGCCCTCCATAGGAAACACCTCCAGAAAAGAAGGGTGGAATTCATCCACACAACACCATGGTCCGTGCAGTCATTCCCCATTCATGGATGTGGAATGAAGGACAGAGAGAATGAGCAGGAACCCCTGCTAAGACCCAGGGTTCATAATAGTGTAATTGAATCCTCCCTCCAAATGAAAACACCACAGAATTGTGATGATTTTTTTTTATATCAAATCTACCCAATCTATGACTTGAAATCAAAACATTCTTGGGAAGAAATCTGCAAGTCTATCCCTGGAGTTAGGGCAGAGCAGATGCTACTGCATGTACTTAAAAACTTTAGCAGGGGGCTTCCCTGGTGGCTCAGTGGTTGAGAGTCCGCCTGCCGATGCAGGGGACGTGGGTTCGTGCCCCGGTCCGGGAAGATCCCACATGCAGCGGAGCGGCTGGGCCCGTGAGCCATGGCCGCTGAGCCTGCGCGTCCGGAGGCTGTGCTCCGCAACGGGAGAGGGCACAGCAGTGAGAGGCCCGCGTACCGCAAAAAAAAAAAAAAAAAAAAAAAAATTAGCAGACGAATTAAAGATATGCAGGCAGAATCCCAAACGGAACTCTCCCTTCTAGCCTGTATGTAAATTTAGGGATGGGGTGAAATAGAGTATTATATTCACCTGGGAATCTGAGAATATCTGCTCCAGGTGGGTGCCCATGTTCTACGAATTTAGGAGTGAAAGAAAGAATGAAATGGTATCATTTAGAGCAGGTTCAAGCCCATGAAACATTTGCAGGTGTAATGATTCTTCACTACTCAGAGGGCGTAAGTCGTATCAGGACTGTTCTTTTCCACGACACACGTCCCTTCACCAATTTATTATCCATTTAGACCGCACACCAACTCCTTCCAAAGGACTTACAGTAGCTCTGTACAATTGGAATGCTTTTTTCTGTTCTAATCAGTACTCAGCCCCATAGCTTCCTTCCTTCATGGAAGCCACAGCCTTGGGCTTTAGAGGTGAGCCAGCTGAATTGGCAAGAGCCCATCCTTCCACTGCGTGCACGTACCACAGCCATTTGCATTTTTCTAATTTTGGATTCCTGCTTCAATAGACACATAGGACATTCTTGAAGGTATCTTGGCAACCCATCCCCATATTCATGCATGAAGGTGCCTAGTCCCAGGTTGACTAATCCACTCAACTAGATTACACATGTTGGGTGACCATGGGATTTGCTGACTGTGTTCAACTCAGTGCAGCTATTGGAGTTTTTCAACATCTCAAGTTACATGAAGCATATGTTAGAATAAATCGACTGCCTTCTGCTGCTAGGTTTTGGCTCTGCTTCCAGAGAACTTCTGAGGGGGAAAATGGAATAGGCACTCAGTATGCAAGATCCTTTTCTCTTAACTGGACTTGAAACAGAGAAAACAAGGAAGTTGAACCTGACCCTGGTCCTCTGTGGTCTGGCATGCCAGAATATGAAAGGGCAAGGAAGCAAAGAGGAAAGAGTAGCATTAATAGAAAATTCTCTGTGGGACTGGAATGTGATTCCAAGGGTTTCTACTTTAAAAAGTACGCTCCCATGTGTTCTTTGATTCCTTTACTAAGGAGGGAAGTGAGCCATTACAACAGAAGCTCAAACCTGCAATGCAAGCATCTGTATAATAAGGTGACTCTAAGTTGTCTATCTCATTAGGGTGCGTCAGGCAGCATCCTGGGCTCCTTCTGCCATACACCTGTGCGCCCACTGATTCACATACGAGCTGAGGGGCTGGCGAGTTCAGGCAAATACAGCGACATCTGATGGTGTGAAATACTGAGGACCTGGCCCAGGGGTAGAGGGTGGAGGATCCACAATGCAAGGAAAGCAAGAGGGTCCCCTGGAGAATTATTCAGCATAAGCAAAGAAGGTGTCTGCATGATAAGTGAGACTCAGCCAGTGGCCCGAGGCTGGAGAAGTCTAGCAGCCCTGAGCACTCAGTAGAGGGTCTCGTGGCCCCAGGTCTTATTCAGGCTCTAGGCAGCTTGTATTTGGCCTGGAGAGAAAGTGGCTCTAAACCAATTCAGTTTTCAGCTCCAGGCTCTGAGAATTCTTGGGCTACAGAGTTGTAACATTTTGGGGTTCAGTAGGCCTAAATTCGAACTTCCAGTAGGGTGCAACACAGATGGAGCATTCTCCTCTCGCCATAGTCTTTAAGTAGCAGGACTGACAGTGACCATGACCAGCTCAAAGCACCCTGATCACTGCTTCCTAGCTGAGGTACTAACCTTGTCATCTTTTCCTGGAAGGCAGGGAGTTATGGAAGGCTGGGGCAGGGTTCTTGGCCTTCCCCACTTGGGAAAGGATTATATCACAGGGGACCAGAAGCCTTGTGGCCAGGTGGCTATCAACCATTGCAGTAAAAAAGAGAGCCAAGAGCATCCCTGGGACTATCAAGAAAAGCATCAAGTCCAAAGGACAAAAGGTGTCAGGAAGCAAAGCCAGGAGAGGCTCAGAGCTTGATGGAATCAGGTTTGAGGGACGAGAAAGGGGAGCAGTCCTAGGACACTGCAGTATGGCAAGCGTCCATTGGGTCAGGGAGCCGCCCAAGGCTAGACACCCCCGTGTACCCTAGGCTTACCAAACGACATGCTCCTCTCTCTGTTTTGAATGCCCGCTCCCACTTGTCCATCCAAGGACTCACACCAAACAGTGCCTAACTCTTATCCCACACTACCCCTGAACCTGACACAGACCTCTGATGTGCAATTATCACTGTGCATTTTATTTTTATTTAATTTATTTAAACTAAAAAAACAAAACACAAAAACACTTCATCCATTTCTCCCACACCCCACTCCCGCCTCTAGCAACGACCAACCCATTCTAGGAGCTTGGTGGCATATTAGTAACCTGGCTGGTCCTCCCAATTCCCATAAAACTGAACTACTTAGTGTCAAAGACTTTGTCTTGCCATTTTTTGAATCTTAGCACTCAATCAAGCCTTGGCATGTGAAGACTCTCAAGAATGAATGAATGACTGGAAATGTGATAGATGGCACAAGCATATCTAATTTAACTCTCTCCCCTAAATCCCACTAAAACTACGGCAAAGAGATTTAAAATGAACAAACAAACAAAAACAGATAAACCTACAAGGACAGGGAAAATAAAGGGGAGACAACAAAAATAAAAGGTGGGAAGCTGGGAAACAGATGGACAAGCGGTGTCTGACTTAGCAGATCTGAAAAGCTGAATTCTAAGTCAGCAGTGATGAAAGCCAAGAACCCACCTGATCCACACAGTCAAGTGTTCAAAGAGCTCATAACTCTATGGCATCAGATACCCTTGGAAGTGGGGTGAAGGGGCAGATTAGTGAAAAGCTGTGTGAGGAGCAGTTAGATCCCAGTGTCCCCTCTTTTCTATAGGCTCCTGGACAGCCACCCCTCCCAGCCCTAGCAGATGCCTGGGAGGTTAGTCTCTCAAGAGAGTAAAATAAAATGTCTCTAGACTTGAAGCCCCAGGCACAGTGGACGAGGGTGCATCAAATGGAACACTCTGAATGCAGAGACCCTTCTCTATTTATGCATACACACATCCAATCACATTTATCCAGATTATAGATAATCTCTGAGGGCTGCAAAATCCTAACTATAATCAACACATCTCTCAATATTTCAGTCAGTCCCCAACATCCAAGCTCACCTTGCCAGGCTTAATAGATTATTAACTGAGATTTATGTTCTACCAATTTCTGGGATGCTTCCAAAGGCATTGGAAGTGACCTTTTTTATATTTTCCGATGAGTTCCTGTATGTCCGTGAAAAAGGTCCTAACTATCTAAGGAAGAATTACTGCAGCATAAGGGCACTTCTCAATACAAATCTTGGTCTTTGGATCTTATTTAAGTCTTCAACATAGTTCCACAGGTCAAAAAGCAACAACAAACAATAACTGCAACTCATGACTGTAGGAACATAAATTATAACATTCTTAAAATCAAATATGCCGCCTTCGTGTCAAACTACAACCATCATTTTATTTTAAAATTCCATTTTTGTGGATTTAAAACTGTGTCGTCAGCCAATTACGGGTATATTTCTTATGTTCTAAGAAAAAAATATCTATAAGAGGGTCATTTTACTCTTTAGTTTTTACATAGAATTGAACTAAATCATGGCAATTAGTGTAACGGAAATGTTTATAGCAATCTCTGATGGCAGTTCCACTAATGTAATGATTTAGCTCAAGCCCAGTAAGACATGAACATGTATCATTAAGTGAATTGGAATCAAAAGCAAAGCAAGTTTTTCTTACAGTAATTCAACATACATCATCTCATCAGCAATGCCAACTATAAAATTAAGGATATACAATTAGTCAATCAGACACTTCCTGAATTAATTAATTAAGCAAAGAAAATCAGCAAGCACGGACAGGACTACACCCAACAACGTACTTACACCTCTTGGAGCAATCCCCTCCATTAATTTTTATCTATCCCAATAAATCACAGGACTAAATCTTCCCCATATGGTTTTAGTGATCAGGACACCTCCCAGATCAGCCTTTGCAAAATTCTTAAGTTAGTAGCCACCACTTTGGTATCTCATAAACTCACCCTCCAAGAGGTCACATAGCTTTGTTTCTACATTTGAGAATTATTTGTTTTGTTGTCTGCCTGACAAAGCTACACCCATAATAATCCTCAAGGGTTCATTCAACAGCTGCCAGTAGAACTATGCTTAAACACAGGGTTAAACGTATTCCTCCATTGGTAGGAATAAGAAGAAATTCAGTTACCTCGAGGCTTACATTTCAAGACAAGGAGTATTACTGGAAATAGAGAAGAACATTTTATAATGATAAAAGAAGAATTGTAAAATGTCGATGGTGGAGTCTAGGTGGTAGGTATTGGATTGGCCAAAAAGTGCCTTCGGTTTTTAAGCAAAAATAAAAGACACATTTTTCATTTTCACCAAGAACTTTATTGAACAACGTATTCACCCTTTGTTCCACTATTTTCTGCCATTTTTCAGATGACTTCATAATTCCATCTTCCCAAAGCTTTTTCTCTTTTTGAGCAAAGAACTGTTCCAGATGCCTTTTACAGTCTTCCAGGGAATTGAAATTTTTTCCATTAAGAGAATTTTGTAAAGACTGAAATAAATGGAAATCTGAAGGTGCAATGTCTGGTGAATACGGTGGATGAATCAGAACTTCCCAGCCAAGCTGTAACAGTTTTTGCCTGGCCATCAAAGAAACATGCAGTCTTGAATTATCTTGATGGAAGATTACGTGTTTTCTGTTCACTAATTCCAGACGCTTTTTGTCGAGTGCTGCTTTCAGTTGGTCTAATTGGGAGCAGTACTTGGAATTAATCGTTTGGTTTTCCTGAAGGAGCTCATAATAGAGGACTCCCTTCCAATCCCACCATATACACAACATCACCTTCTTTGGATGAAGACTGGCCTTTCTTGTGGTGGTGGTGGTTCATTTCACTTGACCCACGATCTCTTCAGTTCCACATTATTGTATAGCATCCATTTTTCATAGCGCATCAAAACTTGTTTTAAAAACAGAACGTTTTCATTACATTTCAGTAGAGAATCGCATGTGAAAATATGGTCAAGAAGGTTTTTTTCGCCTAACTTGTGTGGAACCCAAACATCAAAGCGATGAACATACCCAAGCTGGTGCAAATGATTTTCAGCACCTGATTTGGACATATTGAGTCTGTTGGCTATCTCCCGCGTGGTATAACATTGATTGTTCTCAGTTAATGTCTCGATTTGATTGCTATCAACTTCAACTGGTCTACCTGACCATGGCGCAATGTTCAGTGAGAAATCTCCAGCACAAAACTTCTCAAACCACTTTTGACATGTTTGATCAGTCCCAGCACCTTCTCCATACACTGCACAAATCTTCTTTTGCATTTCAGTGGCGTTTTTGCCTTTCTGGAAATAATAAAGCATAATATGCCAAAAATGTTCCTTTTTTTCCTTCCATCTTCAATATTGAAATGGCTACAAAATTCACCAATTTTGATAAGTTTTTTTTTTTAATGCATGCTGATACGACAGCTGTCACAATACAATCTTAACAAAATTGTTTCGAATGAAGTTAAAGACAACTAAGTGCTACTAGAGCCATCTTACGGAAGAAACGAATGTACCTTTTGGCCAACCCAATATATGAGTGTTCACTGTGAAATTCTTTTAACTTTTCTATACACTTGAAAATTTTCAAAATATAATATGGGAAAATATGTGGAATTAAAATGTATGACAACAACAGCACAAGACAGAAGTTTTTAAATAAAGTTAACTTGTTCTCAAGTCTTTCCACGGCCAAGGAAACCATAAGAGTAAAATTCACAGTAGAATCAAATAAGTCAGAAATTCATATCGTAATTGCTAAGGTAAGCGCTAACAGAGTAACAGAAGGTACATAACAAGCTAGTTGGCCGGCAGACAGGGGCTGGAATAGTAACTTCTCAATCACTCTCAGTGAAAGTAAGAAAGGAGAGAGAAAGAATCTAAAACCACTAAGTTAAATGGCAAACAAATAATAATATGGTAGATATAGCCCAAGTATATCAATATTTATTTTAAAATAACTAAATACCCCAAAGAAAGGAAAACGTTGACTACACTCAATTTTTTAAGTCATTATGCTGCTTATAAAAGACATACCTTAAATATAAGGACACATAATGGTTAAGAGAAAAAAAATGGAAAAGTGTATACTAGATAAACAGTAGTCAAAAGGATCGGTGTAGGTTGTTGAGACCATCTGAAAGGCATGGGTATCTGAACCCACTGAAGGCCTCTGTATAAGCTTTTAAGATCCTGACTGGTGGGGTGGGGGTGGGGGGGGTGGAGATCTACTTGTGACCACCAAGACAAGCCTTGGGAATTTGGACCTCAGTTCTAGCAGGTTCTGAGCCAACAGCAGCTCTCTCTTCCTGCACCAGCAGGATCTGACCTCAGAATCTCTCCTGGACCCTGTTTCTGGAAACCCGGCTTCTCCCTGTTCACCCTGTTCCTACTGCCAGCAGTAAGATGCACAGGTTCGGATGGAATAAATCATGAGGACCACAGTGGGATGAAGTGTGAATAGAAGATGAGGAGCTAGAGACACCGTGGGGCTGACAGGGTCTTGCTGCTTTGGCCTGGTGGCAGGCCTGAGCCTCCGAGGTGGGAGAGCTGAGTTCAGGACACCGGACCACCAGAGACCTCCCTGCACCATGTAATATGAATCGCTGAGAGGTCTCCCAGAGATCTCCATCTCAACACTAAGACCCAGCTCCACCCAACAGCCAGCAAGCTCCAGTGCTGGATGCCCCATGCCAAACAACTAGCAAGACAGGAGCACAACCCCACCCATTAGCACCCCAAAACACACCACCGGACGTGGCACTGCCCACCAGAAAGACAAGATCCAGCCCCACCCACCAGAATACAGGCACCAGTCCCCTCCACCAGGAAGCCTACACAACCCACTGAACCATAAAAGAAACGAAATTGAGTTATTTGTAGTGAGGTGGCTGGACCTAAAGTCTGTCATACAGAGTGAAGTTAAGTCAGAAAGAGAAAGACAAATACCGTATGCTAACACATATATGGAATCTAAGAAAAAAAAATGTCATGAAGAACCCAGGGAATAAAGACACAGACCTACTAGAGAATGGACTTGAGGATATGGGGAGGGGGAAGGGTAAGCTGTGACAAAGCGAGAGAGAGGCATGGACATTTATACACTACCAAACGTAAGGCAGATAGCTAGTGGGAAGCAGCCGCATAGCACAGGGAGATCAGCTCGGTGCTTTGTGACCGCCTAGAGGGGTGGGATAGGAAGGGTGGGAGGGAGGGAGACGCAAGAGGGAAGAGATATGGGAACATATGTGTGTGTGACTGATTCACTTTGTTATGAAGCAGAAACTAGCACACCAGTGTGAAGTAATTATACTCCTATAAAGATGTAAAAAAAAAAAAAAAGTGGTGCTGGGAAAACTGGACTGCTACATGTAAAAGAATGAAATTGCAACACTTCCTAACACCATACAAAAAATAAACTCAAAACGGATTAAAGACCTAAATGTAAGGCCAGACACTATAAAACTCTTAGAGGAAAACATAGGCAGAACACTCTATGACATAAATCACAGCAAGATCCTTTTTGACCCACCTCCCAGAGAAATGGAAATAAAAACAAAAATAAACAAATGGGACCTAATGAAACTTAAAAGCTTTTGCACACCAGAGGAAACCATAAACAAGATGAAAAGACAACCCTCAGAATGGGAGAAAATATTTGCAAATGAAGCAACTGACAAAGGATTAATCTCCAAAATATACAAGCAGCTCATGCAACTCCATGTCAAAAAAACAAACAACCCAATCCAAAAATGGGCAGAAGACCTAAATAGACATTTCTCCAAAGAAGATATACAGATTGCCAACAAACACATGAAAGGATGTTCAACATCACTAATTATTAGAGAAATGCAAATCAAAACTACAATGAGGTATCACTTCACACTGGTCAGAATGGCCATCATCAAAAAAGTCTATAAACAATAAACGTTGGAGAAGGTGTGGAGAAAAGGGAACCCCCTCTTGCACTGCTGGTGGGAATGTAAATTGGTACAGCCACTATGGAGAACAGTATGGAGGTTCCTTAAAAAACTAAAAATAGAATGACCATATGACCCTGCAATCCCAGTACTGGGCATATACTCTGAGAAAACCATAATTCAAAAAGAGACATGTACCACTATGTTCATTGCAGCACTATTTACAATAGCCGGGACATGGAAGCAACCCTAAATGTCCATCGACAGATGAATGGATAGAGAAGATGTGGCACATATGTACAATGGAATATTACTCAGCCATAAAAAGAAACAAAGTTGAGTTATTTATAATGAGGTGGTTGGACCTAGAGTCTGTCATACAGAGTGAAGTTAAGTCAGAAAGAGAAAAACAAATACGGTATGTTAGCACAAATATATGGAATCTAAAAAATAATAATAATAATAAAAGGTTCTGATGAACCTAGGGGCAGAACAGGAATAAAGATGCAGATGTAGAGAATGGACACGAGGACACGGGGAGGGGGAAGGGTAAGCTGGGACGAAGTGAGAGACTAGCATTGACATATATACACTGCCAAATGTAAAATAGATAGCTAGTGGGAAGCAGCCACATAGCACAGGGAGATCAGCTGGGTGCTTTGTGACCGACCACCTGGAGGGGTGGGATAGGGAGGGTAGAAGGGAGATGCAAGAGGGAGGGGATATGGGGATATATGTAAACATATAGCTGATTCACTTTGTTATACAGCAGAAGCTAGCACAATGTTGTAAAGCAATTATACTCCAATAAAGATGCTAAAAAAAAAAAAAGGATTCGTGTAGGGAATTCCTTGACGGCGTGGTTAGGACTCTACTCTTTCACTGCCAAGGGTGCGGGCTTGATCCCTGGTTGGGGAACTAAGATCCTGCAAGCTGTGTGGTGCAGCCAAAAAAATAAAATAACAATGCATACAATGTTCAGAAGTGAAATATAAGATTAAGAATTTTTAAAAAAGGATTGGTGTAACTATACTTATATCAGACCAAGCAGATGTTAATACAATAAGCATTAATAGCAATAAAGAAGGTCATTTCATAATTATAAAAGGATTAATTCACCAGAAAGATACAACTTAAAATTTTATGCATCAAAATATGTAACGTGAGAAATGGTAATACTAAAGAGGAATAGACAAATTTACAATTAGAGTGAGAAATTTTAGCAATCCTCTCTCTGGAGCTAACAGAAGAAACAAACAAACAGTAAGGATATGGAAAACTAAAACGACATAATTAAACATGAGCTGACGATATAGAGAGCAGTGCAGCCAACAACTACAAAATTCATATACTTTTCAATTGCACGTGAAGCACTCACTAAAATTTACATTTGCCTGGCTATAAGCATATCCAAATAATTTTGAGAAGATTGAAATTATACACACCATGTTTTCTAACCGCCATGGAATTAACCTAGAAATCAATCACAAAAAGATTAATTTTAAAATCCTCAAATGTTTAGAAATTAGGCAAAACACTTCTAAAAATGCTGTGGATCAAAGGAGAAATCACAATGAACTTAGAAACTATTTTGAATCGAATGATAGCAAAAGTATAACATACCAAAATTTCTGAGATGCAGTTAACATTTACTTCCATGAAGAATTATATCGCAACTTATTATAATGCAACAATTATCAAGACAGAGAATTTTGTGCAAAGATAAATGGACCAATGGAATATAATTGAGTCCAGAAACAGATCTGCACATAACCAATTACTTGATTTATGACAAAAGTGCCCCAGTGCAGTGGGGGAAAGGATGGTCCTTTCGTTAATGGTACATGGTCAGTGGGAAATCCATATGGAAAAACAAATGATTATTGATTCCTACCTCACATACACAAAAATAAATTTCAGATGGATTATAGAGTTAAATATAAAAATTAAATAATAAAGCTAAATAATAAAGTTTAATCTAGGAAACAGCATAATAGAATACCTTCATGATCTTGGTGTAGATGCTGTGCTGGACATGAACAAAAAGCAAAAATTAAAAAGAGAAAGACTGAATCGTACTGTACACAAATTATTAGTGACACAAGAAATTTTGATGCTATATTGTGAAAAACTGGTTATAAAACTATAACCTCATTATAATCCAAATTTTAAAAAGTATATTTATACTATGTTATATATGTGCAAACAAAAAAGGCTAATCACCAAAATGTGAATAGTGGTGATCTCTACATGAATGACAGGTTGGGTAATTTTTATTTTCTTCTTTATATTTTTTCTGTATTTCCAATTTCCCTTACATTGACATATATTATTTTTATAATCACTCCAAATAATATTTAATTCCTGTTACGGTCTGAATGTTGCAGCCCCCCAAAATTCCTATGTTGATATCACCCAATGTGATGTATCAGTAGGTGGAGCTTTAAGAGGTACTTAAGTCCTGAGGGTGGAGCCCTCATGAAGGCTCCAAAGGAGCCTCCAGAGAGCCTCCAGAGAGATTCCCTCCTCCCTTCTAACATGTGTTCATGCTATGTCCACAGCAAGAAGGAATCCTCTGTGAACCAGGAAGAGGGCCCTCACTAGAAGGTAATCATGCAGACACCTTGATCTTGGACTTCCCAACCTCCAGAACTGTGAAAAATAAATTTCTGTTGTTATAAGCTAATGATCTGTGGTATTTTGTGGTATTTTGTTACAGCAGCCTAAACAGTTGAAGACAATCCCCTTTTTAAAGAGTAACAATTTTACCTACCTAAAAGTGTGAGGTATTCATCTGATAAAAGTAAAATCAGAGACAAGGATTTACTGCTGAATGAACACATGACCAAGTAACAACAAACAGTTTGGCATTTAGGTTAGGAAACTAATCCATACAGTTTTTTTAAATTAAGAAGGTTTTCAATTCAATTTAATAAATGAGGATCATTCTTTAATTAGCATAGTTTCCAAGGGAAATCTACATTTCATCATAAAGACAGAACAAAACATCCATGTTTTCATCATCCAGGAGCAAGGAGAAATTCTAGTGCTTTTCTAGTGGAAAGCACTAGAATCTGGCAATGTAACAGAGTGTTACATTCTATAGCAAGAAGTGCTCATGAAAAGTGGGGAGATCTGGTTCCATTCCAGGTTCTGACCCCAACTGCAAAGCACTTAGCCTCAGACACGGTGACAGCATTTTCTGACAGGACTGTGGTACCAGAACTGGTGACAGAGAGAGGAGCAGAGTTGGAGGACTGAGTGAACAGAAGCGTCTCTGGGGATGATCTGGGGAAAGATGGGCCAAGGAAATACCCTCTGGCGGGAACTGGAAAAGTGAGAGCAAAGAAAGTCGGGGGAACTTCCCTGGTAGCTCAGTGGTTAAGAATCTGCCTGCCAGTGCAGGGGACACGGGTTCTATCCCTGGTTCTGGAAGATCCCACTTGCCACGGAGCAATTAAGCCTCGTGCACCGCAACTACTGAGCCTGTGCTCTAGAGCCTGCGAGCCACAATTACTGAGACTGCGCGCCTAGAGCCCGTGCTCGGCAACAAGAGAAGCCACCACAATGAGAAGCCCATTCACCGCAATGAAGAGTAACCCCCGCTCGCCGCAACTAGAGAAAGCCAGCGCGCAGCAACGAAGACCCAACGCAGCCAAAAATTAAAAAATAATAAAAAGAAAAAAAAAGCAGGGAATGCCAGGAAATGAACTGAATCCTGGTTCCTCACAAGGGAATACACTGGAACGGGTGGAGCGGTGGGGCAGTGGGGC
>NW_006786512.1:1745378-1748953 GCF_000442215.2 Lipotes vexillifer
GGGGGGGGCGGTTAATGTGAAGCCACAGACGGCTAAAAGCAGATTTAGAGAAGTTACAGAATTTACCCAAGGTCACACAGTTGGTAAATAACTGAGCTGAGATCTGAACAAAGCCCGTGATCCCCCCGCTGCCAAACACCTCCCAGGACACAGAGAAGGGTGAGCCAGAGGTTCCTCTTCCTCCACTCTGTGCTGCCATGACACCAAACACAACTGTGAAGCCTCTGCGTCCACAGCACTCCTCTTCCATCACTCCGACTACCAAAATCCCAGAAGAAAACATGATTAAACCTTTTCCCAACCAGGTCTTTGTAAAAAGAGGGGGGGAAAAAAAAGAAGGAAAACCAAGGCAGTGTTAGGATGTGTAATCAATGTAATAAGAGTCGTGGTTTAAGACTCTACTCTCAAGAAACAAAGTGGGGGCTTCCCTGGTGGCGCAGTGGTTGAGTCCGCCTGCCGATGCAGGGGACACGGTTCGTGCCCCGGTCCGGGAGGATCCCACATGCCGCGGAGCGGCTGGGCCCGTGAGCCATGGCCGCTGAGCCTGTGCGTCCGGAGCCTGTGCTCCGCAACGGAAGAGGCCACAACAGTGAGAGGCCCGCGTACCGAACAACAACAACAAAAAGAAACAGGGCCCTCCAATTTGCACAACGTGGAGTGGGTCTGGGGCCGTAGGAGAAGCCTCATTCAGTGTGTGTTTATGTCCTCAGACGTTGTGCAACATGCAGCCTTACAAATGAATAAACAAGTTGAAATAATGCAAGAGTACATCACGGAATATTTCTCAAATATTTGCTTATTCTCAAAACACGCAACATGCAGACAAGGGAAGAGAAAAGAAAGAAGGGATGACAATTTATCTTGTCAGGGTACCTGTTGGATACAGGTACTCTGTGAGCTTGCTGCCTAAGTAGGGAAGTGACCATGTCCAAAGTCCTTGCAGGTCACTTTCCCGGAAGTATTAAAGGAAGTTCAGAGCTGACAAGTGCTCTCTGCATTGAGGACAAATGGCCAGGATGTGTATTCTCAGACCCCTGCTAGATCCTCCACACTTGAGGACCACAGCACGGAAGGACTGTGGGATATTGTCTCAATCCAAAAACATCTCCTTCCTCCACATGTCACAATTAGTTCCTGGACCTTGTGTCACTACCTGGCTCTTAATACTTTTCTTTTCAACTATATTTGGTTTTATTTCTCAAGCTTGTAGCTTTGTGAATTAATCAAGTGATAATTACCTTTTTAGTTGATATTTTCCCTTGTTTTTTAAAAATAAATTACACTTAACTGCATAAGTAATAAGCACATTCTTGTATTTCTTATGCCAGATAATATACATAATAATACCCCAAATACAATGTCCTCCTTGACTACCAGCCCTATCCCACTGTCACTATCACCACTGACCCAATATTATTCCCCTCTCCAGAGGTAAAACACTATAACCAATCTTATACGTACCTTTCCAGACCTTTTAAAATATATCTAAAAGATATATGTGTCCATAAATATGCAATTACATGGTGAAATCTTTTACACAAGTGGTGTCATGCCATGTATATTGTTCTTCAATCTGCTTCATTCACTTAAAATCTGTCTTGGAAGTCGTTCCCTGGCAGTATACCCAGATCTACTTTGTTCCTGTTAGCTGCTGTGTGGTTAAAACTGCTGCATCGCCTGTGGTATCCTAGCTTATGTAACCACTCCCCGACTGCTTTCAATTTTCACTATCACAAACAATGCTGTAAAGAACGTTCTTGTATGTAAAACTCTGGACACAGGTCCGAGTCTTTCTTCGGGACCAATGTCTTTAAGTGGCACTTCTGTAAGTTATAACAGCTTCAATAAAATTATTTTCCCCCAACGCCATACCAATTCACACCCTCACCAATCATAAATGAGAGTGTATGTTCTCCCCAATCTTCACTACCACTGGACATTACTGGTTTTCCAGGAAACCCAATGGGCAATTTCATTTCCCTGAGTGAAGGAGTGTAAGGGTGGGCAGTAATTTTCAAATTCTGTTTTCTTTGCAGTTTCCTGTATTTTATGCTCCTTCTTTGATAGCTTTATTTTTTCCAATTAAATCCATGGTCCATCTGGAGTTTATTTTAACTGCCTACTTTGGTATGAGGAAAAAAACCCTAATTTTATTCATTTTTTCCAAATGGAAAGTCAGTAATCTGCCCATAATTTATTGAAGATTCCCTTTTTTCCACAGTGATTTAAGATTCCATCTGAAATCTGTATGAATCTCCATTTATCATGGGCTAGTTTCAGAATTCCCTATTATCTTCCACTAATCTATTACTAAGCCAGGCATTGTTTTAATTACCAAGGCTGAAATGTACATTTAATGCCCAAGAGGGTGACATGGGATGTTTTGTACATTTTCTTTTCCAGATAAATTTCAGAGCTAGCTTGACAAATTTCTCAAGAAAATTCCATTAAGATTTATTTAGGTTCCCTTTTCTGTCATTTAATAAAGTTTTATAGTTTATTTTCTATAAATCTTACATAATTCTTGGTGGATTCCTTTCTAAGTCTTTTTTTGTTTGCTTTTTATTTTTTTTTTTTGGCTGAGCACATATATTTGAAGTCACATCTGATGCGACTTCATTGCACTGCCAATTAACTACTACCTTAACCACAATGCAAATAAAACCATCAATTTTGCTAGACAGTCTCCAAAATTCACTCAGTCATCATTAAATTACTGCAGGTCATGCTGTTCAGTTTCCTGAGTCTACATTTCGCAATTAATTTGGTCTGTGAACAGATAATGGAATAATCCATGAGAACATTACTAAAGCTTCTTGACTGTGGTAAGTGACTGGCAGACCTGCTTCAAGAACTTTCCTGTCCCAAACCCCTTCTGTACCAGGCCCTCCACCTTGTTTCAACCAAAGTAGCAATGCTTTTGCTATTTCATACACGAGGGCTCTACATACAATTTCATTTGAAAGCAAACTCCCCACTGAAAAAAATTTTTTTGTTTTGAAAATCACTATGTTGTGGTATGAAACTCGGGAGACAATGGACCATTTGTTCAAGGTTGGAACACATTCCAGCTGCTCCCTAAAGGAACTGCTGGCTGGGCCTGAAGAAACCCCTGGACCTACTTCCTTGTAGGTTTGTGCTCTACAACCTACCATGTCTCCTCAGACTGCTAAACTGTCTTCAACCACCATCTCTGTTCTCTTAGTTGCCAAAGTCAGAAGATCTGCCTTCATTCAGCAATATAGAGCTTCGGCATTCTGAGCCTTCGTCAGTGAGTCCAGTCTTTTCTCCAGCACCTCCCAAAGGTTGGCTGCGACTAATGATATTTAGAAAAGACAGTCTAAGGGCTGTATGATCTACATACTTAAAAAGGACCCACAAGTTCTATCCTCAGGTGGGACTGGACAGCCAGCAGGATAAATGTCTGGACCTTTGGAATTCAGCTCTTAGAGAAATCACTTTTACTCACCTAAATATTGTGCTCTTGTTTTTTTTTTTTTTTTTTCTTTTTTTTTTTTTTTTTTTTGTGGTACGTGGGCCTCTCACTGTTGTGGCCTCTCCCGTTGTGGAGCACA
>NW_006786512.1:1748963-1749874 GCF_000442215.2 Lipotes vexillifer
CGGTACGCAGGCCTCTCACTGTTGTGGCCTCTCCCGTCGCGGAGCACAGGCTCCGGACGCGCAGGCTCAGCGGCCATGGCTCACGGGCACAGCCGCTCCGCGGCATGTGGGAACTTCCCGGACCGGGGCACGAACCTCTGTCCCCTGCATCGGCAGGCGGACTCTCAACCACTGAGCCACCAGGGAAGCACCTGTGCTCTTGTTTTGATTTAAGGTCATTCCAAGAATCATGAATGAATGAATAAATGAATGAATGAATGAACAATCAGATTTAAAGAGAATCAATCTGCAAAGCAGGAAACTATAGTTTTGTCACTGTAGGCAGCTTTATTTAATTTTAAGTCAAGTACTGCAAAATATGCTATTTAAAAGTCTATTAGAAAAGGAACTAATTAACTTAGCCTCTTCTCAATTCAGTTAAATTCTGCACAGTCAAAATAAAGTATAATTATCAGAAACACCTCAGTATTAGCTGGAAATTTTAAGTCAAGTACTGCAAAATATACGTTCAACATAGAAGTTGTTCTCAAATTAAGCAGTATTTCTGTCTTTAACAATCCAAGATGCTAAAACTTCAAAATGGGTGTTCACTACAAAGGGCTTGCTTTGTGCTTAATGAATGATTTCGCCAATTTTATGGAACGTTTAAAATTCTGAATTTTGTAATGTAGATGTAATGAAAATTTCAGGATAGATTTACTTTACACCTTAGACCTTTACATTGAACAATGGCATTTTAAAACTAAGTCATAAAATAATAGGTGTATGATCTGATGGCTACAGGAGCTGTCCATTTCTTTCACCATAGAAATGAGCCAGAATAGATTTTACTATTCACTTAACATGTTTTTTAAAAAATGTATTTCATGGCACTCCTTACTCCACTCTGACTGAAAAGGTTATTTCCCTAC
>NW_006786512.1:1749884-1778888 GCF_000442215.2 Lipotes vexillifer
GGAAAGAAAGGGGGGAGGGGTGGAGAGAGAAAAGGAAGAAAGTCCCTTCAACAATATAAAGATTGTATCATCCTCAGGGATGCTCTACAGACCATATGTTTAAATGGGATTTCTGTATCATTATCATATATATTATATCATTATTATAATATTCTAACAATGGTAGAACCGTTGGCTAGGTTTATTTCCCAGAACTTACTCTGGGTGAGAGAGGCTCTGCTCTCCACGTCATTTCCAATAAGCTGCACCATGTGTGATTCTACACTATCTTACAACATCTCTGTTTCAGCCCACTTAGGGGGAGTGGTGGCAGAGGGGGCAGGTATTATTGTGTTTGTGCAGCTCTCTGGGCACTAAACCAAGACTGGGTGAACTTTTGATTTGTTATTATGCATGGTCCTCCAGATTGTTTTCTAAGGATACAAAAACTGTATACATTTTTAATATTGCATTATTTTAGCATTAAGTTTTATCAGGCTATGAAGAAGAAATTTTCCTCTATAGAGCAATATGAGTTTTATAGGGACAATTTTGTATTTTCCACTCAGTTCGGAGAGCTAACACCTAACCATTTCTGATATACAGTTGGTCTTGACATCTTTCAGGGCACACATAACGCAACAGAGAAGCCCAAGGTTCTTGGTATCCAGCCTCTCCTTTCCCAGAAGTGCACCACAAGTGAACCACCTACTTGTGGTTGGGTGAAGGCACAGCACAAGGGACACATAAATCAATAGGCATGGGTGTTTTTTTATTGTTTTTTTACATTTAATTTTTATTATGTTGGGTCTTCGTTGCTGCACGCAGGCTTTCTCTAGTTGTGGCGAGCGGAGGCTACTCTTCGTTGTGGTGCACAGGCTCCTCATTGCGGTGGCTTCTCTTGTTGCCGAGCACGGGCTCTAGGAGCACGGGCTTCAGTAGTTGTGGCACGTGGGCTCCGTAGCTGTGGTGCACGGGCTTAGTTGCTCTGCGTCATGTGGGATCTTCCTGGACCAGGGCTCGAACCTGTGTCCCCTGCATTGGCAGGAGGATTCTTAACCACTGCGCCACCAGGGAAACCTGGCATGGGGGTTTTAAGACGTCTCGTGTGGCAAATAGATTAGCAACTATGTTTATTGTAATTTTTACTTCAGTGTTTGCCAGGGGGATTTATGGAACATGCTAAAAAGGAAACCCTTCCTAACACATGGCTGAGGGTATGGACACTCATCTGGTCATGAACATTCCCTGACTCTGATGGAGGACAGAAACAGTTCCTGGTAGAAGAGAGGTCAGACATCAATGAGAGCACTGCGGGAAGCCTTGCTCCAGCTCCTCTAGGGCTGGAGTATCACTGAGAGAGACGGAGCAAGTGGAGAGGGGCCCTGAAATTTGCCCACCATGTGGCATCAGACATTTTGTTTTCAAAGTGTATTAAAAACAGAAATTAGGGCTTCCCTGGTGGCGCAGTGGTTGAGAGTCTGCCTGCCAATGCAGGGGACACGGGTTCGTGCCCCGGTCTGGGAAGATCCCACATGCTGCGGAGCGACTAGCCCCGTGAGCCACAATTACTGAGCCTGCGCATCTGGATCCTGTGCTCTGCAACAAGAGGCCGCGATAGTGAGAGGCCCGCGCACCGAGATGAGGAGTGGCCCCCACTTGCCGCAATTAGAGAAAGCCCACGCATTTAAAAGAAGACCCAACACAGCAAAAATAAATAAATAAATATTTTTTAAAAAAAAAAAAACAAAACAGAAATTAACTAACTTTGAGCCCCTGAGGAAATGAAGTCAAGCATCGTAGGATTTTTTTCAAGGTATAATGATGAATCGGTAACAAAGTCAGACTTCCGACTTACATCATGGAAAGCACCTGAGCCCACTTCAGTTCTGAAACCCGGTCAGTTCAGCAAATCTTTGAGATGCCTTAGTCTGCCCTCTCTTTTGGTAGACTGGGGAACTGAGACTTAGGGGTCAAACGATGTGCCTCAAGTCTCCCAGCTAATGAGTGGTTGGGTGAGATAAGAATCTGGGTTTTCCCTGACATCTGTGAACCTCTCTCTACACCCAAGGTAGAGTTGAACATTGCCTCTTTCTGTGGTCCCTGCTCCTTGCACACATGCCAGGTATGGTCACTATCACACTGAATTTGCAGCTGCTTCTCTGTCGCCCTAGACCACAAGCCTCTAGAGGACGGGGATGTGTTTCCTCCACCTGTTGCTCCCAGCTCCTGGCATAACACCCTAACCCATGGTGTAGTATAAAGTAATGCTACTAATAACAGCAGCTAGCTTTTCCTGAGCCCCTAGTTTATGTCAGGTCTGTGCTGCTCCCTTAATACCTGGCATGGGGGTTTTAAGACGTCTCGTGTGGCAAATAGATTAGCAACTATGTTTATTGTAATTTTTACTTCAGTGTTTGCCAGGGGGATTTATGGAACATGCTAAAAAGGAAACCCTTCCTAACACATGGCTGAGGGTATGGACACTCATCTGGTCATGAACATTCCCTGACTCTGATGGAGGACAGAAACAGTTCCTGGTAGAAGAGAGGTCAGACATCAATGAGAGCACTGCGGGAAGCCTTGCTCCAGCTCCTCTAGGGCTGGAGTATCACTGAGAGAGACGGAGCAAGTGGAGAGGGGCCCTGAAATTTGCCCACCATGTGGCATCAGACATTTTGTTTTCAAAGTGTATTAAAAACAGAAATTAGGGCTTCCCTGGTGGCGCAGTGGTTGAGAGTCTGCCTGCCAATGCAGGGGACACGGGTTCGTGCCCCGGTCTGGGAAGATCCCACATGCTGCGGAGCGACTAGCCCCGTGAGCCACAATTACTGAGCCTGCGCATCTGGATCCTGTGCTCTGCAACAAGAGGCCGCGATAGTGAGAGGCCCGCGCACCGAGATGAGGAGTGGCCCCCACTTGCCGCAATTAGAGAAAGCCCACGCATTTAAAAGAAGACCCAACACAGCAAAAATAAATAAATAAATATTTTTTAAAAAAAAAAAAACAAAACAGAAATTAACTAACTTTGAGCCCCTGAGGAAATGAAGTCAAGCATCGTAGGATTTTTTTCAAGGTATAATGATGAATCGGTAACAAAGTCAGACTTCCGACTTACATCATGGAAAGCACCTGAGCCCACTTCAGTTCTGAAACCCGGTCAGTTCAGCAAATCTTTGAGATGCCTTAGTCTGCCCTCTCTTTTGGTAGACTGGGGAACTGAGACTTAGGGGTCAAACGATGTGCCTCAAGTCTCCCAGCTAATGAGTGGTTGGGTGAGATAAGAATCTGGGTTTTCCCTGACATCTGTGAACCTCTCTCTACACCCAAGGTAGAGTTGAACATTGCCTCTTTCTGTGGTCCCTGCTCCTTGCACACATGCCAGGTATGGTCACTATCACACTGAATTTGCAGCTGCTTCTCTGTCGCCCTAGACCACAAGCCTCTAGAGGACGGGGATGTGTTTCCTCCACCTGTTGCTCCCAGCTCCTGGCATAACACCCTAACCCATGGTGTAGTATAAAGTAATGCTACTAATAACAGCAGCTAGCTTTTCCTGAGCCCCTAGTTTATGTCAGGTCTGTGCTGCTCCCTTAATGCATTACCTCATTTGGTCCCTACAATATTCTTGGAGGCAAGTACTAACAAATTGTTGGTCCCACCTAACAAATTCAGAAATTGAGGCTCAGAGGGGCAGCATGCCAGCCGAGCGTGGACTCCTCGGATCCGTCTGGCCGCTCATCAACATTTGTTCAGTGAGTGAACGAGTGAATGGGCCTGGTGTCAGGCCCCTGCACTTATCTCCATGTTAGCTTTGCCATTTCATGTGTCTGGACTGAAAATAAAAAGCCATTGGCTCCTTTCATTCCTCCAGCATAAAGTGGAAGGTTATGTATGTGGAAAGAGTAAGACTGCGGAAGCTTGTCAGGGCCTCCCAGTGATTGTGGGATCACTGGATCACTTCCACTGTCTGAGGTTCTCAATGTAATTAGATACGATTAAATGCCACAACAGGGTTACAAAAATAACAGCATAGTTTCAATGTTCGGTCTTGGCAATGTAGCCCTATGACTATGTGTAGCCACATTTGAGGATAATGTCAAAATGTAAATTTCCAGACCCTTTGTAAATGTGAGCCCAGGACCAAGAGGTCTTCTGACCCATCCTGTGATAAGTCCCCATTAATCCTAAAACCACTCGCCCCAGTTCTTTTGTAGAGTTGTATTGAAACTCGTTGCTATTGTTCCAGTAAAGGATTTACTGTACAAAGTACCTTGCAATCACTAACTATACTGAGTGGTTATTTCTGCCACTAAATGTCATTGAGGCAACAAAAGAAAATACCTTTCTATCAGATAAAGTGACCCTCTACCCCACACCCTTTTGACAAACTAGACATACAGGTGGTTGTCTCAGCAGAGCAATAAAGGCATAATGAATATGCTCAACTTTCTTCTCACGGGTACAGAGGATGGCATAGGGGACCACTCTGGTGGGGGTTGCAGTGCCATAGCCACACACCACATGCCATCCTGAGCATCTAGAGACGTCATTCAAGTCAGTATGTGCAGAATTTAAGTACTTACTACTCTACAAAGAAAAGCCTTCAAGAGGCAATTGCTATATTGACTCCTAGTTGAACTTAGAATTATTCAGCAATGCCAAGACTTTCTCTGCAAGTCAGTAAAAAATGTCTGAATTATCTTTTTATAAATTATTATTTGGAAAAATTATTTGTTGTCCACATTTTCACTTTGGGTTTAACAGCTGGTGCTGAACTAAGTATCAGAAATGCTAAGTCTCATCTCAATTGTAACTAAATTGAATAAATGTGATTAAGGCACTTACCTCTTCTCTGAAAACTGCAATATTTTCCACCTATAATTCTTCAGAAGTATAACAACTATGAAGACAAACTGTGACTTGTCAGTCTCTCATCCATGTCTAGCAAAGAACTGAAACATGCCATCCAGGTCTGATAGTACCAGTTCTAACCCACATATTACAGTTAACCTTCACTTCCTAGAGCAGGACACCTGAGCACTGACCCATCCACAGAGGTGCCTTTTCTTAGGCAAACTTGAGCAACACTTTGCTCAATCTACCCCGGTGTATGAAGGAGCACTCCATCCTCAAACCATATGTTTATTCATTCAGCAAATATAAATGAGCACCTACAATGTGCCAGGTATATGAGAAATGTGTTACTAGTGCTCTGAATTGAGGCTAATAATGCACTTTCCCATAGAAATATTGTCACTGACATTATCACTCTTCAACTTGGGCAAGCAGGGGGCCTTGCCCAGAACCTGGGACTCAGGGGTTTATGTTCTTTAGAGTCCTTCCTGGTGCCTGGGACGGTCCAAAACTGGCAGTGCCAACTGGACAGGTACTCTGAGCCTGGACCAGGACCTGTGTATGCCCCGGTCTACATTTCCCACCTTCTGGGGGCTCCTCAAAACTCCACTGCTTTTGCACATTGTGGGGTCTAACAGATGCCCCGAGGAGCTCCAGAACTCACACCTACAAGGGGCATCCCAGGGTGCCCTAGCTTTCCCTGGTTCTCAGAGGGAAGCCTGGCAAATGTATAGTCTCTGCTGGCCAGTATGGCTTTTTTCCCCACATGATCAGATGAGCCTGCCCCTCAGGATAGCACTGACACTCTGAATTTTGTATAATACAAATTGCTTATACAGACAGGTGCTCCACAAAACCTGGGACTCCTTCATACCCCAGGGGCAGGTCTGGTCACTGAGTCCCTTAAATGTTATAAAAGCAGGTTAGGTACTCCTGAAAAGGAGTTAAAATTTCAGTTTATATCTTAATTCGGGCTTAAATTTATGAGCTAAAGAAATTCTTGTGGACAAACTTAGGAACCTGACATATATAAAATTTTTGGTATAGGGAAATGCTTTCTGGCCACCTAACAACTAATTTTCAAATGGAGTTTTGGAATCCAATCCATGCTAAACTGGAGACTATCTGTATCACTCTATGCATATACTGTAGAATTCACTTATAAAGACAGTCAATTTTTCCTTGTAGCTCAACAACAATAACAAAAATGACACAGCCATCCATAGCACTAAAAATGGTTTTAAAAAATAAAACGAAACAATGGGAAAATGACATACAAATCTCCTGAAAATGATTCAAAAACTCTCTCACTCAGGGAAAGATTCTTTCCATCTCAGTCTCTCTCTTCTTTGTCTTTGTTTTTGTCTGTCTGTCTCTCACATACACTCACAACACGAACACACACACACACACACACACACCACTTCCATCCGCCAGGAAGCAAGACAGTGTGGGCGTATGGTTTAGGTCACCGCGAGCGCAGTGAAAATAGTCAGCCACTTCCAAAACAGGCATGTGCTAATGTGAAAAGAGGGAGCCATTTCCTGAGCCAAAGAGAAATTGAATTGCTGGCTCACTTAACTGGATATTTCAGTCACAACGTTAACAAGTGAGTAATTTTCGTACTCAGTGTAAAAACCAACATTTAAAGAATGCTGTGGCACATATTTGCCATTTATGCAAATATCTATTAAGACCGTCTAGCAAATGTGTTGTATCTCCTATGTGTTAAGTGTCAATGATTATAAAACATCATTAGAGTTAACAATATTACATGGTTTCCATGAAGTAAATGAACTCTACTTTTCTTGACAGTTCCACGACATCATTTAAGTAGACTCTTTCCAAACCAACGTTTACGATCTATTTTTTTTTTAATGTATTACACATGCTGGTAACAGATCCACCCCCTACGCACACCCAAAACAGCTGAAATGCGCCTCTGAGTTCAACGCCTCTCCCTGGGGGTTTCTGCAGGTCAGTGTTCTCAGGGTTCAGCTGAAAAATACCTATTGGCTCCCCTTCTTCATGTCAGCAGATGGACAGGTTGCCACTGTCTGGTGTCCTCACACAGCAAGTGCACCTTGCTGTTCACAGAGATGTGGCCTGAAAGGTTGTATGTTAACTTCGTCTTTGTGGAGTACATCATATTTATATGCACCAAGAGAACTTTTTAGAAAAATTTTTATTGGAGCATAGTTGATTTACAATGTTGTGTTAGTTTCGGGTGTACAACAAAGTGAATCAGTTATACATATACAGATATCTACTCTTTTTTAGATTCTTTTCCCATATAGGTCATTACAGAATATTGAGTAGAGTTCCCTGTGCTTCACAGTAGGTCCTTATTGGTTATCTATTTTATATATAGTAGTGTGTACGTGTCAATCCCAATCTCCCTAAATGCACCAAGAGAACTTGATACTCTATTTAAACATATCCTCTGCTGAATAACCATTGTTTGCTTCATATGTCTTTTTATATAAATATAGAATTAAGGTATCAAATTGCCCTAAAGAAAAAAAAATTGAATTTGAATTCTAAAGCGTATAATCTGAGAGTTCTTTCACTGGAAATTCTGGCTATCTCTTATTTTCATATGAAGGGGTAAACTGTGGGTCAGTGTCCTAGTTTGCTGGTTTTAATGATCATCAAGATCGGGCTTGTGTCTCACCTCCACTGGTGTCATCCCCAGTCTTCAATAGTAGAGCATTGTTCTCACAGACAAAAGGCATTGAGACAAAAGCCACTGAGGTGTCACTCCAGAAACGATTTCCAAATAACGGCCAGGACTAACTTGCTGCCCCAGCTGGCAGAGAACACCCACTCTGAGCATCACCTACCTTTCACCTTTGGTGGAGAAGGAACCAGCCTGTGAGAGAATGAGGAGACTCACGCCCAGGTATTCACGCTTCCACTGCAAACGGACCTTGTAAAGACGGTCTCATTCCTGCACGGTTCCTCCTCTTCAGCCACTCACTCTCAGGTTATTCCCACCTGAAATCGTACTCCAGCATTCCACCCAGTCCCTCAGGAGGACAACCCTCCCTTCAGAGTCCCCAGTCTGCTTCGTTCTCTCTGTGCCATAGCTTCAAAGATTCCTCTGGTCCCACCTCCAAGATTTTCACTGCATCTTCATTTTTCATTTCTGCTCTGGCATAATTTCCAAGAATCTTCCAGATCCATCAATTCTAAGCAACGAGGAACCTTCAAGGGCTGACAATAATGCTGCAAAGCGGGGAGCTGCAAACGTATCTTTGATCTTCATTAGATCTACAACTCCAGAAATGTAGTGAATTCTCTAAAACAGGTACTTTAATTTCAGGGTAACATGAATAAAAATATAATGAGTGGTGCTTTGGACTGAACTGTGTCCCCCCAAATTTATATGTGCAAGCACTAATCCCCCGACTCCCACCATATAATGACACAACAAGACAGTGTCATGTCCAAGCCGGGAAGAGAACTCACCAGAACTCAGTCATTCTGGTACCCTGATCTCAGACTTCCAGCCTCCAGAACTGTGAGAAAATAAATTTCTGTTATTTGCGCCACCCAGCCTCTGGTATTTTGTTACGGCAGCCTGAACCTGACGAATACGAGTGGCTTTGATTAAATTGTCCCTAAAATCCTTTCCAGCTCCAGATTCTTTGAACCTATATGTCTTTCATAAAAATGTTTATGCTGGTGTGGGTAGTGATGAGTGAGAGGGTACGGCAGGTGGGGAATGGAACTGTTAGGGTCAGAGATTCGAAGAATAGTGAAGTAAGTGACAAACTATCAAAGCTCTCAAAAGGTAGTAAAATCCTGTCCTGAGACTTATCTGATGCAAATTCTATCTTGATCTCCTCAAATATGAGTTAACACTATTCCCACTTTCGGATTGACCGGCCAGACTTTGATGCTTGAGTCCTAGAATGTGAGTGGAACACATACAATATTGATAAACCACACAAAATTGTGGAATCTGCTTCAGGTATGGTGTAAAATATAAAATTCACTTTCACAACATATTCTGATTAGGTAAGCTATTAAGACTGACCAAGACTTAGTGATAGGATACTATTTCGGCTTGAGATGAGTACAAGTAGATTGCTTTGATTTCAAGAGATGGAAATTAAGCGGAATGCCTTTACATGCCAGGGCTAGTTTCTCATCTGTTCTGGAAATTTTCCCTATCCTCTCCTCTTGGCCTCACCCTATGCACAGACCCACACAGACACACTCTCCATCACACCCCCAAACTACTCACACATCAGAATTTCTGGCTCTATAGAGACAGAAGGTAGATTAGTGATTGCTTCAAGCAGAGGAGGGGTGATGAGCATAGGAAATAATAGCTAAAAAAGGTGGAGGTAATGAACTTTTTGAGGTGATGAACTATTCTCCACTGGAGTCTGGTAATGGTCGCACATATCTGTGAATATGCTAAAAACCACTGAATTGTATTCTTTAAAATGGGTGAATTGTATGATATAAAAATACAATTCAATTACAACTGAATTAAACTCAATAAAGCTGTTGTTGAAATATATATCTGGGTTAAAGCTGAATGTCCACTTTGGAGGACAGTGGACAGGACGGAAGGTAGGGTAGAGAAGGAATAACAGAGCTGAAATCAAGCCTTGTGGCCTGGACTTGACGGTAAGGAAACACAGGGTCATGGCTGTGGTCCACAGGTTGGTTTCCTCATTGAACCAGCCTCTTTGGAGGTCCAGGTCACAGCAGCAGGGTCATGGAAGTTTCTTCCACCTCATGCCGAGTGAAAATTCCTTCTCCGTCCTCCACCCCTCCCCGAGACAACTGAATCTTTGTCGGGGGCCTGACTTAGGAAGGACTTTGATTAGCGTAAAGGATCATACAGGTGGAGGAAGAGGAGTGAATCATGTCTTAGAAAGCTGGGGTTATTAAGCAGGCTGCAGGGCCCTGGGCTGGCCTCTCCAGCAGGAACACATTAACATGCAGATCTGGCAGAACGGTTTCCCCTCAGCCTTGCAACACACCTCCTGATTCCTATCCAAAATTCTAATTAATAGGAATTCATATTTTCACACAGCTCTGGCAGTTTGAATATGCAAGTGCCTATTCAATGCTCCAAAGACCCGAAGCACCCTTTCAATGCACATGGCTCCCTATACAAGGGCTCCTGAAATGCGGACGCTGTCTCCTTCACTGTCACCATCCTAAGAGCGTGGCAGCTGCACTCCCCAAAGCCAGCAAAGTGGGTTCTGTGCACAGAAGACATGCCTCAGCTCCCATCCACCATCTGCCTGGTTGGTGGGTGTGCAGCCTCAGCTCAGACAGACAGCTGCCCCTGACAATGGGGGAAACAGCACCACTTCCTCTGCGCCTTTGGCAACAAGAAAAAAAAATTCTGCAGAAAGAATATGTAAAATTGCTGCAAATTTTGGATGCAACTGCTATTATGCCTCCTCACAGCTAAATGATCACACTCAGTAGGATGGGTTCTGTTTAGCAACTGTAACAATTAGGCACATTTATACAGAATAAGACACTAACAAGGCTAAAAGACTATTGTCCTGGACAAAGGGTTCCTCTCATAGGCTCTTCCATAATTAATGATACCTTTAAAAAAAATGCTCTTTCAAAACCCTTCTTTTAAGGAAAATGACTGTCGCTAATTATTTTGTTGTGAGCACAAATAAAAATTACTTTCTTCAAAAATTCTAACTCTAAATAAATTACTCTAGTCAAAAAGATATACTCAATTAATTCTTTATTAAGGGTGTTGTAAAATCTAAGTGATTGTTCTTGGGTGTTGCATAATAAAGTTAGGCAGTTCCAGGAAAACATTTATCACTTAGCTAAGTAATTAGAGTATTTACTTAGAAAAACTTCTATAAGTTAAAAAAAAAAAAAAGACTCAAGAATTGTTTATACAAGTCAAGTCTCTGAAGAAAAGGGGAAATACACACAAATAGAACTATAAAGAACATATCTCTTTTAAGGAAAGAAGCACCCAAATTTTCAAATGTGTCTTATTTGAGTCCCTGCACAGTTAACCCTCAGCTGCCCAAGCTCAGGTGTCCCCTTCCTGATCACCCCACAATTTCATCAATGGGCAACTGCTTCAGTGATGTGCACAGGGTTGTGAACGTTAGTTCTTTAGTTAAAATAACGCAGATTTTTTTGGACAAAGCACCTCCTAGAAGAAATGTCACATAATCCAAAATGGGAAACTTTTGGGGGATTGCTCAGTGACAGATTATCCAAATCAGTTAGAATTATGTTCAATTGTGGGTAAAAAGAAACCCTTTAGGATCCACAACTAACAATGGCTTAAACAATATAGAAGCTTATTTCTCTTGCACGTAAAAGAATATGGAAGTGGGAATCCAGAACTGTTTTGATGGCTTCATGTCATTGGCAGGGAGCTGGCCTCCTCTTATTAAGCTGCTGCTATACTGTCGTCAACATGTCCCACCTCATAGTGCAAGATGGCTGCTCAAACTCCAGCCATCTTATCTCCACTACAGCCAGCCAAAGGAGGAAGGGAAGAAGAACATGACCATTCTCTTTAAGGCCACCCCCTGGAAGCTGCACACAACATTCCACTGACCAGACTTCAATGGTCCTAGTAACTGCAACAAGGGCTAGAAAATGCAGTCTTTATTCTAGGCATCCATGTGCCTAGCTATTACTAAGGAAGAAGGGGAGAAAGGATATTGGGAAACAAATAGCTGTCCCTCTCACAGCATCTGAGAAGCAAACTGCTGCTAACCATGAGGCCCCACCCTGCAATAACTTAGGGCTTCATTATTATTGCCGGACACGTGGTTCGGCAGAAATTGAAGGGTAAAGGTCACCTGCAGTCAACACACTAACAGCAGTATCCCCCCAGACCAGGGAGGCGCAAACTGTCTGTGAAGGCCTGGATAGGAAGTGTCTTACGCGCTGCGGGCCATACAATCTCTGCTTCAACTATTCAACTCTGCCGTCGTAGCATAAAAGAAGCCATAGAAGGGCTTCCCTGGTGGCACAGTGGTTGAGAGTTCACCTGCCAATGCAGGGGACACGGGTTCGTGCCCCGGTCCAGGAAGATCCCACATGCCGTGGAGCGGTTGGGCCCGTGAGCCATGGCCGCTGAGCCTGCGCGTCCGGAGCCTATGCTCCGCAACGGGAGAGGCCACAGCAGTGAGAGGCCCGCGTCCCCAAAAAAAAAAAAAAAAAAGAAGCAGCCATAGAAGATGCATAAACGCATGGGTGCTGTTGTGTTCCACTCAAACTTTACCAAAAATGCCAACAACTGCTCCAGACCACTGATCTCCTTACAACTACTGATTGTGTACCTCTACAAAAAATGTTTGAGCAACTCATTTATTTATGTTTATTTATGAAACACATATGTAATACTGTACTAACATATGTACGTAGAATCAAAGGGGGAGGTTTAAAATATGTAAGTAGAACTTCCTCATATTTTCTTCCCATGCCCCAAAGGACTGTCTTGTACACCCCACTTAGGGTGACCACACTTGTCAGTCTGACATTTGCAGGTGCTGTTTATTGAGCGCCACTGTGTGCCAACGTTCTGCCTGGACCTCAGGACACAACGACTGATTAACCATATCCCTGACCTAAGGGAGCTGGAGTCCTAGGAAAAGGGGAGAGATATTTAGGCGAACACTGTGATGCTCTGTCCAGATTTCCCTTACAGGAAGAGCTGTTGCAGCAAAGGTTAGGAGTGTTGTGGACAGATAGGGATCCGCGACCAGGGCCTGCTCAGCAGTAGGGAGCCTCACCCACGTCCAGTGACTGATTGCTGGGTGGGTATCAAGGCCATCTCCAGAGCTCCCTTGGGGTCAGCCAAGCTGTCCCTGGCCTGCCTGGGCCTGCCCTCTCCCTCTGCCCACTCAAGCTTCCTCTTCCCTTCTTGCCAAAAGCACTGATACCGAGGGGACTCAGACGTGTTAACATGTCTGTGACAGACATATAACAACAGTGTAACGAAGTCTTTCAAGTGCATTCTGTTAGAATTTAGGGAGGGCACAGATAATGGCTGCTCCCTTTGGCCTGGGGCACCTCAGTCTACTTGTATGTATGGGCGGGGGAGGCAAGGAGAATGGATGTGGCAGAGGGAAAGTCATTTTTTAAAACTTCTTTGGGATGGTTTAGCCTCAAACCAAGTCTTAAACAATCCCTGGTGTTTGCCTTTGCCCTGGCAAAGGAAGAAGCATGAGCACCAACTGACAAAACCACATGGCACGTGTGGAGAACCTGCAAATTTATGTTATGTCTAGATCACAAATAACTAAAGTAACAGAGACCAGCTGATGGTGTTTCTAACGACATTCTAATGAGTTTGAACTGTATGCCCCAGGTTCTTGCTACTGGTAGTGTGTTCCCTGGACCAGTAACAGCAGCTTCACCTGAGAGCTCATTCCAACTGCAGAAACTCAAGCCCCATCCCCAGACCTACTGAATCAGAATCTGCACTTTAACAAGCTCCCCAGGTGATTTGTGAGCACATAATGTAATTTGAGTAGCATGGCTCTAGGCGACTGACACCTAAAGTGTAGTGCACAAAACCGTCTACTAGGGGTGTGGGAAGAAAATAGTGAAATATCTATTGTTATGAATCTTCTCTCATCCTTTAAAAAATCTATTTTGGCATATTTATATCCTATATAATGTATCAGTACAACACTACCTGCATATAAGTTATAAATAAATACATACATAAATCGGAAGTGCATGCTCAGAAATATTTGGAGACACCCCACACACTCTCTGGGCAATAGGAAGGCACTGAAGGCTTTTATGCTGAGAGGGTCATGATCAGATTTACTGCTCAACAGATTACCTGGAAGCCAGTGGCATGGTAAGCTGACTGGAGGAGGGCAAGACAGGAGGTGGGGAGAACTGTTAGGCTGGTTTTTTTTAGATTTTTGGTTAGGAAAGATTTTTTTTAGACTACTTTTAAAAGCAGGTTTTAGGTTCACAGCAAAATTGAGAGGGAGATACAGAGATTTTCCATATGTTCCCTGCCCCAAATGCATAACCTTCCCCGTTATCCACATCACTCCCCAGAGTGGTACATTTGTTACAACTGACAAACACATCATTATCACTTAGAGTCCATAGTTTACGTTAGGGTTCACTATTGGTGTTGTACATTCCATGGGTTTGGACAAATGTGTAATGACATGTATCCATTATTATAATGTCATACAGAGTATTTTTCACTACCCTAAAATCCTCTGTGTTCTGCCTATTCATCCCTCACCCCACCTCCCAACACCCTGAAACCACTGATCTTTTCCTGTCTCCATAATTTCTCCTTTTCCAGAATGTCATGTAGTTGGAATCATACAGTATGTAGCCCTTTCAGATTGGTAAAATGCACTTAAGTTTCTTTCATGGCTTGATAACATTTCTTTTTAGCACTAAATAATATTCCATTGTCTGGATGTATCACAGTTTATTGATCCATTCATCTACTGAAGGACATCTTGGTTGCTTCCAAGTTTGGGTAATTATGAATAAAGCTGCTATAAACATTCTTGTGCAGGCTTTTGTGTGGATATAAGTTTTCAGCTCCTCTGGGTAAATACCAAGGAGCACGATTGCTGGATCATATGATAAAAGTATGTTTAGTTTTGTAAGAAATGCCAGACTGTCTTTCAAAGTGGCCGTACTATTTTGCATTTCCACCAGTAATGTAGGAGAATTCCTGTTGTTCCACATCTTTGCCAGCATTTGGTGTTATCGGTGTGCCAGATTTTGGCCATTCTAACAGGTGTGTAGCCCTATCTCATTCTTATTTTAATTTGCATTTCCCTGATAACATATGATGTGGAGATCTTTTCGTATGCTTATTTGCCATCTGTACATCTTCTTTGGTGAGTTGTCTGCTAAGGTCTTTGGCCCTTTTTTTTTTTTTTTCTTTTGCGGTACGCCGGCCTCTCACTGTTGTGGCCTCTCCTGTCGTGGAGCACAGGCTCCGGACGCACAGGCTCAGCGGCCATGGCTCACGGGCCCAGCTGCTCCGCGGCATGTGGGATCTTCCCGGACCGGGGCACAAACCCGTGTCCCCTGCATCAGCAGGCGGACTCTCAACCACTGTGCCACCAGGGAAGCCCTGGCCCATTTTTTAATCAGGTGTTTTTCTTATTGTCGAGTTTTAAGATTTCTTTGAATATTTTGAATAATAGTCCTTCATCAGATGTGTCTTTTGCAGATATTTTCTCCCAGTCTATGGTTTGTTTTCTCATTCTCTTGACATTGTCTTTCACAGAGCGGAAGTTTTTAATTTTAATGAAGCCATCTTATCGATTATTTCTTTCATAGATCATGTCTCTGGTGTTGTATCTAAAAAGTCATCACCATACCAAAGGCCATGTAAGTTTTCTACGTTATTCTCTGAGAGTTTTATAATTGTGCATTTTACATTTAGATCAGTGATCCATTTCGTGTTAATTTTTGTGAAGGGTATAAGTTTTGTGTCCAGATTCATTTTTTTTTGTATGTGGATGTCTGGTTGTCCCAACACCATATTTGAAAGATTACCTTTGCTCCACTGAATTGCCTTTGATCCTTGTCAAGATCATTGACTATATTTGTGGGGGTCTATTTCTGGGTTTTCAGTTCTGTTCCCTTGACCTGTTTGTCTATTCTTTCACCAGTACTACATTTCTTGATTATTATAGCTTTAAAGTGTCTCGAAGTTCAGTAGTGTTAGCTTTCCAACTTCGGTCTTCTCCTTCAGTATTGTGTTGGCTATTCTGGGTCTTCTGAATCTCCATATAAGCTCCAGAATCAGTTTGTTACTATCCATAAAATAACTTGCTGGGATTTTGAAAGGGATTGATTTAACCTATAAATCAATTTGGGAAGAGGTAACGTCCTGACCATATTGAGTCTTTCTATGCATGAACATGGAATATCTCTCCATTTATTTAGTTCTTTGATTTCATTCTTCAGGGTTTTGTAGTTTTACTCATATAGATCTTGTACATGTTTTGTTAGATTTATATCTAGGTATTTTATTTTGGAGGGTGCTAATGTAAATGGTACTGCGTTTTTAATTTCAAATTCCATTGTTCATTGTTTGGCTTCTGTATATAAACCTGGTATTCTGCAATCTTGTTATAATTGCTTATTAGTTCCAGGAGATTTTTTTGGTCAATTCTTTAGGCATAACGATTAACATAGGTAATCATGTCACTTGCAAACAAAGACTATTTTATTACTTCCTTCCCAATAAGTACATTTTTTATTTCCTTTCTTCACCTTATTTTATTAGCAAGGACTTCCGGTATGATACTGAAAAGCTGTGATAAGAGGAAACATCCTTGCCTTTTTTTTTTTTTTTTTTTGGCTTTATCGCTTTTCAGTGTATGCAATCTTATTCTTAGGATCCCAAATTGGGTCAGAGGACCCAAATGAAGGACGCTGAAAAACAGAAATGAAAAGATTATTTAATAAGGATTAATTTATTAAATATTATTAATCATTTAAAGGCTTTTCTCTGAAAAATTTCTAGTAAAGATTTCTTGTGATGATCGTGGGCTCTAGAGCACAGGCTCAGTAGTTGTGGCACACGGGCTTTGTTGCTCCGCGGCATGTGGGATCTTCCAGGACTAGGGCTCGAACCCGTGTCCCCTGCATTGGCAGGTGGATTCTTAACCCCTGGGCCACCAGGGAAGTCCCTGTACCTGATCTTAATGGGGAAACTAAGCCTCTCACCATCAAGTACGATGTCAGCTGTAGGTTTTTTTGTAGATAGCTCCTCAACTTTAAGTTGAGAAATTTCCCCTCTATTCCTAGTTTACTGAGACCTGTTAGGTTTTTACATACAACGGCTAGAATTGAAAACCTGTCCCACATGAAGGGAAAGGAGGCTTCAGACTCTCAATGTTCATTTGGAGAAAGAAGTCTATGTCAGGAGAGCCTCGGTGCTCTTTAATGGACAGGGAGCCGCCGATGGGAGCTGTGGGACTTCTTTCAAGCGAGCTAGATCACAGCAAGTTACCAGGTTTCCCTCAGAAATCTGCTTCAAAACTTCGATTTCCTGTCTAAGAGTCAAGGACAGAGTACTGACCTGATTGCTTCACCCCGTCGTGGCTGTGTGTTTTTGCACCATAACTTCACCATCTCCCTTCTCACTTCTCCTGGAGGTTATTCCTGACCTGAGAGAGCTCTCTAACGCTCCTGGCCATAGTTCAACAGCTGCCACAGGCAGTGAGAAACACCCCATGAAGCAGTCCCAGAGCTCAAATCTCTGCCCCTAGCTCCTCCCTCTTGATAGAAGCTCAAACACACTCAAGGATGAATCTACTCCCATTACTTAGATTAAGGGGACCAAGGAACTGTGTTTCTTACCAGTTTCTTGCCCCATCCCATATGCCAGCTTCCACATGTTGCTTTTGAATATTCTAAATGTTCCTACGCTAAAGCCAAAGATTAATCTAAACAGGGTGATAACCAGTATGGCCCAGACACCCACCGACTGGAATGGATACCAGCCTGGCTGGGACAGAGCCTGGCAGCCCCCGGTTAAGGCAGGCATTAGTCCTTTGGCTGCTGGATGGCAGAGCAGTCTGGAGACCTAAGGGAGGTTCCTGAGGGGGCTGCAGAGGGAGCTCCAGGGAGGACTTTTTACCAACAAGTGAGCAAATATTTCAATGTTGTAACAACCAGTACAGCCATTCTGGTGTATACCAGTTTGAATGAGGGGCCTAAGTAGATGGATAACATTTGGCTGTTTTACTAAAGTTTTTCCCCATCTTCTCTCTTATGCATGAGACAGAAAGTGCCCCAGACCACAGCCCGCTGGCAGCTTTGCTCCCTGGAGAGATTACTAAAGAAACTAAACACACACATAACTGCAGAACTTTTCTTAGAAGTGTTATCTGAGCAAAATAGCGCTATCTTAAAAATCATAGTGCCACCCTCACCATACTCTAAAGATCTTGACTCCAGCTAGCACTGAATAAATGTACATTTTTTTCATCCTAATTGTTTTCAGACCACCGACTAGAATTACAGCATGAAAAGGCCGCTGTCATGTTCAGTATACATTTTTAATAGACATCTTTAAACATTTAGACAAAATATTATTTTTAAATGGCAATTCTTTAACTGGTAAATGTAATTATCTAACTTTAAAGAAAAGAAAAGCTGACAATCAAAATATTCTGTCACTGCTTTACTGAAGCACCTAAAATATCTTTTCGGCAAATGAAATGATTCTTTATTTTATGCTTTTAAAAATGCATTAGGGTAATTGCTCTGCAACAAATCACCTTCTCTGCTCCAAGCTCGACTGCCACATCCCTCACGTGTCCATCAACTGTGCACATTGTCATGATCTGATGATCGCCTGGGGTGAATCCCCCAACAGCATGTTTATAAGAGTATTCAGTTGAGCAATCTGCAAAATAATTATATTTCAATGGAGATATTATGCTGTGAAAAAAATCTATTTTATGTCAAGTGCTAAATGAAGCGGTTATAGAACCAAGGCACATTTATCGGTGCTTCTAATCAAAGCAAATAATTTTTGCAAGCTGATCATTCCATTGTTTTCTTGCAATTTTAATTTGCTTCCTTAATAACAAAAATATACTTTCCAACCAGCAGTCGTCACTTTACTTCTGAATGAACAAAACGCTAGATCGTTTTTTTTTTAAACAATTCCTGGTTTACCATCACCATATGGTTGGAATCTATTTTCCCAAAGTCCTATGGTTAAAAAATAAAATTGTACAGAAGTTAGTCTCCTTACAAAGGCTGTCTCAAAGTCCACATTTTCCTTAAGTCCAAAGGGGGACTAAGGGACCTTTAACCCTATCTGTTGGTGGCAGAAGAGTTGAGGAACTTTTGCTCCGATGCACTTCATTTGTTCCTTTGTAAAGTTTAAGGTTCAGACCCGAGAAGGTTCTTTGAAGGCTTCAAGTTGAATGCATCCTGCTTTCTTTCAACATGCAGTCATCACCACCGCAACAGCGAGAGCCCCCAGCTTACCTCTTAGGACCAGATTTCAAACCATACATTTGTATTTCTAGAAAATGTTGAGTACATAAAGAAATCACTCTTTTAAGTTTCAAAATGTAATAAAAAGCCGTAGACTTTCACCATACCTCAGCAAGCCTGACCATAAACACTGTGACATAGAGTATTGATGAATTTCTCATGAGAATAATAGTTCACATTTCCTGAAGGCTCACTATGTGCCAGGTCCTCCTTTAAGTGCTCTTAAGGCTCCCCTCCTCTAATACTCATAACAATCCTATGAAATATAGTCTCTGAGTAGCCCATTTCACAGATGGGGAAGCTAAGGCTAGAGAGATAAAGTAACTTGCCCAACGATCTAGCCAGTTTTCCTAGATGTCCTCTGTCAGTGCTCAACAGATGTTGACCCACAACCCCACACCTGCTTAAGGAAGTCTTCTCCCACAAAAAAACATTTAAAGTCCCCACCCACATCCCAACGGTCCACCAAATCTGAGTGCTGGTCAAAGTCACTTGAACAGCCGAGTCCACCACATAATGAAGATGCAGGGAATGGAGGTCCCAGGATCTCGGGGTATCCTTTTCTCTAAGGTTCAACAAGCACTAGCCCGAGAGAAAGTTCTTCCCTCCTCCTCCCTCTTTCAACCTTATTTGCAGAAAAGACCCATTTGAAATCCTATCCAAACCTCACAGTAGGATTTCCCTTTCTAATATCTGCCTGTTTTCAAGCAGGAAGTGTGACTAATCCCAACACTGTGACCGGAAGAGCTTACAGAGGGCTCTTGGCCTGGCTCTGATTACACCGCACTCCTTCAGCGCCAGCCAGCCGCTGCCGCAGGAGGATGGTCTGTCTCCACTTCACCCCCAAACCTGGCACGAAGGCCCCAGAAGGGGAGGAGGGCGCCTTCCAGCTTCTGGCCGCCCCAGGACAAAGCCGTTGCCGGTGCCGCTTACTCTACCCTCTCCACCTCCCGTTTCTGCCCTCCAGCCACCCTGCTCTATGCGCTTGTTATCAGGAAGCCTGTACCATCTATAAGGGACTGATTATTACTGCTGAGAAATAGTAGTGATAGGTACTCAGAACTGAGCAAGTTAAAAAAAAAAAAAAAAAAGAGGGCAATTATTTACTCCAGGGGAAAAAAGGCGGTTTGAGGAAAAATGATTGTTACACTTATTGACTAGATAGTGAACAATATTCACCCAGTCCTAACGATGTAAACACGAATATTAATTGAACAAAAATTGCGATATGTAAGGGTTGAAGGTGAGAAGGGAGGGAGGTAAAGTAGAGAGCTAAATCGTCATCTACCGCAAGAGAAAGTCAAGCGCAAAGGACTAAAGCGTGAAGTAAGAGCGTGAGTGCAGGATCTGGAAATAAGGGGGTAAATACCGGAAGAAACACTTTAAAACATTGAAAGTGGTCGCCTCTGGAAGAAAAGATTTGAGGTGGGAGGAAGAAGGCAGAGGCTTCCGCTCTTTGCTACAAGCCTTTCCCCTTGGTTAACTATGTGCATGTATTGCCTTAATAAACTTCCCTGGTGGCGCAGTGGTTGAGACTCCACCTGCCGATGCAGGGGACACGGGTTCGTGCCCCGGTCCGGGAAGATCCCACATGCCGCGGAGCGGCTGGGCCCGTGAGCCATGGCCGCTGAGCCTGCGCGTCCGGAGCCTGTGCTCCACGACAGGAGAGGCCACGACGGTGAGAGGCCCGCGTATTGCAAAACAAAACAAAACAAAACAAAAAAAACCCCAAAAACTTAAAGATATAATCAAATGAGATACTGTTTGTAAGTGACTCCGGCGCCTGGAACACAGCGAGCACACACTAAGGCTGATAGCGCAGCTGCTCCTGCGCTGTCCCTGCTCTGCTGCCAGCCCGTGGGCAGAATCTCCCGCTGCCCGTGCCACTTCTTGTGTTCCTACTACGGATGATGACTGCGTTTGGGGCTCTGTCTCAGGCTTCCCTTCCACTTCCATCACGCTGCCTTCCGGCTGCTGCTTGCTTCTGGCTTTCCTGTCTGCTGCTCCCTCCGCCTAGAAGGCTTGCCTCCCAGATGTTCTCACCTACTCATCCTTCAGTCCCTCTCAAAGTCACCGTCCAACAGAGGCCCTCCCCCGCCATCCTAGCTAAAATACCACTTCTGATGCTCTTTAGTCTCTCCCCCCACCCTAGCGTATCTCATTCACAGCACTTGTCACTACCTGAAGTATCCGTTCACCTACCCATTCCCTCTCTCTCAAATGAATATCACCTTCCAAAGGGCAAGGACTGTCTTCGCTGATGTGCCCCCAGCACTGGAACCGGGCCTAGTAGGTATTTAAGTGGATAGAAGGCTGAATGGGTGGGAAGATGGGTGAATAAGTAAACGAAAGCTGGTTTGGAGGTTCTAGCAGGAGCTCCCCTGACTGAAGAATGGTCCACCTCTATCAGAGGAGGTCATCCTTGTAGACTGGGCATGTGGGAGGGACACACACAGAGCAGTGAGGAAGGGGACACCGCGTAGCCAACCAGATCAGCCTCACGTCCACTGAGTGAGCGAACGAATGCTCTCAGGCTATGAAAGGGTCTCAGCCTATGGCTTGTGCAGTCCTTGCGTTAAGATGACTTCCAGGTGGACCCACGTTGTTTCCAGAGATTGCTGCCTCTGTCCTTATCTCTGCTTTACCCATCAAAGCCTGCCATGCCCGTCCCTTCCCCTCCTGCCTCGTCACATTTCTTCCAACTGCAGGTCTCCATCTCTCAGGAAGAAACCTACTTGGAGCTTTTTCAATTGATGAGGTCAAAACATATTTTGCATAGTCAGAGAGCTTTCATAAGTTCTGGACATCAGGTATCCAAACTAGAGAGACATAATAATGAGTGCAAATGCACCTGACAGAGAAAAAGCCCCAGGAAGTTGCACTGTTGTCTGTCTCATTTGTACTCATGGGATTTTAATTTTTGGAGGTAACAGAGTGGCAACACAGAGAGGCCAGTGCCACTGAAAGAGTTTTATCACATTTCCCGAGAGGCACACCGCGTCTTGCAGCACGACGCACACACAGTGAGAAAACAGAAGCAGGCTCAAGGGGAAAGCCCAGGCCAGGGCCTTTGTTGTGTTTTCCACAGGAAAGGCAGAGCAGGGTAAACAGCTTGAAGGATTTGCTAGTTTGAACTCTGTGGGTGGTCTCTGGTCTGTCGGGGTGGTCTCTAGCTGTCTGGGACCTGGTCTGGGGGACTTAGGGCAGGGAGAATATTGGCTTGATATGTGAGAATTAAGTAATAAGGAGGGTCAGAGCATGAGTTCTGGATTGATGGAGAGATAAACTGTGGCCCTTAGTTTGGCCCTGCAATTAATGGGTGCCAAATAGACAGCCACGGAATCTAAGAAACAGTCAGAACATCTGCACCCATAATATAAACGGGTCTTTCCTTTACTTGGCCAAAGGTAGATACTGCAGCTAAGGAGAGAGTGGGCGACTAACAGATTCTAGACTTACCTGTCTCCTGAAGAAGTCTTGAAAAATGGGCTTTGTGCCATCTACTGATTTCTGTCAGCACCAAAAATTATCTTTAAAAAACATTTAGCGTCATTAACAAATCAAAATCTTTAACAATTCATATCTCTACAATTCTTTTAACAAAAACCAGATATACTACTGTAACTTATAAGATTCAGAAACTTCCAGTAGATAGCAAGGAAAGGTAAAAAAAATCCAAACTCAGATGCTCTTTAGAAATTGGTAGGCTTCTATTTTACCAGTAACATTAGAAACATCCATTGTAGAATCAGAAAGAATACTTTTCTCAAATTAATAAAAATCAATAACTTCAAATCATAAATAGGCGATTGGACCCCTCTCTAATTCACACACCACATCAATATGGATTGCGAAATTGAAAATAAAGCTGACTTATCATGATTTGGTTTAAAGATGAAAGGAAATCCCCCCACCCCTGATGATGTTAAAATATTGTTAGGAAAGCTTAATACCTCCGCGATCGAGTATCTCTGTTCTTGGTGGTATCAGCAATGTTCAGAAACTTCCACCGAGCCTTTCTTCTATTCCAGTGTAACTTCCCATCTTTGAAAACCGATGCCAAATAAACCAACATGCATTTATGTAGTGTGAGTGCCTTGAAGGTTATGCATCTTTTGGTCCTTATCTAGGAGACACAGCAGAGCCACAAGATCATAAGATTTGGACCAAGTAACATGTATGAAATGATGAGAGAAAAATTAAGAATTTAACTGGGTTGAACCAACTAAATCAGGGACCAGGTGGGCTACAATACCACAACAAAATTTCACAGAGAAAGAAGTCTCAGGGACTCCCCTGGTGGTCCAGCGGTTAAGACTCTGTGCTTCCACTGCAGGGGGCACGGGTTTGACCCCTGGTCGGGGAATTGAGATCCCACATGCCGCGCGGTGCGGCCAAAAAGAAAAGAAAGGAAAAAAATGTCTCAGACCGGGACTCAGTGACTGGACAGGCCCGAGGGAAATGGAAGACAAACCCGTCATTTTCCCAGGTGCAAAAAAGGATGACTGAAGGGAGAGGAACAGAAGCCAGAATGCAGTGAGTCAGACGAAGTGTTGGCTTGTATGGTCATAGGGAGCTACAGAGGGACTTAGATGGAAGGAATGGCTTATTAAAAGCAGTATTTGGGGGCAGATGGTGTGAGGTATGTGCCATTGCACAGGAGGCTCTTAGAACAATCCAGGCATAAGACCGTAGGCCACAGGGAAAAGGACAACCCCTGGAGATATTTTAAAGAGAGAAATGGCCCAGTATTCTAAGTGAGGGGGGGCAATACCATGTGGAGGCTAAGAGCATGGGCCAGGGCCAAAGGAAAAAAAGAAAGGGGAGAATTCCCTGGCTGTCCAGTGGTTTGGACTTGGCACTTCCACTGCCGGGGTCCGGGTTCAATCCCTGGTGGGGAAGGTACTGCAAGCCTCATGCGCCGGCCAGGGGTTTCTGGAGACCTGTCCCTCCACTTATGACTGAATGACCTTGGGCACACTGATTAGTTCTTTCACCTGAGACATGGAACAATGATGCCTGCCTGCCAAGGACTGTTGTGAGGATTAAAGGCCCGGAAACATGTTAGCACAGTGTCTGGGGCATAGTAAGTGTACAACAAATGGACAATAGTATTTTTGATTATTTAAATTTTAAAATTATTATTAAGAGAGCAGACTCACTGATCATTTCCACATTTTTAACGGAGGGGTACCACAGACAGAACTGGGAGAGAAAGGCTCCATCGGGAGGTGAGCAGCGAGTCCCAATGACCTGAGACTTAAGCTGACTTCACGTAGATAGCGAGCATTCTGGTGGAGGTCCCTACAAAATTCAAACCCAGCAGTTCCTATCTAAGCACACAAATAAAATTCAGAAATCAAAGGTACTCTTCAGGGAACAAAATCTTAGGGAACTTGTTAAATTTTACTTCCAAAGCCTGTTTCTTGTAAGACTTTGCTGAAAAGAAAACTAACAATTCTTTGGAAAGCATATATTTTGTTCAGTGATTAAAAGAAAAAAACAGAAAACAGACAAATAAAACATGAAGGCCACTGGAGTTAAAAAACGGAGAAAGAAAAGTTTCTGAAATTTGATCAATTGGTCCTGAAATTGACCATACTTAGAACAAACAATTGAATGATTTCTATTTTTTCTGCACGTGTTTCTCCATCTCTGGCCTTCTATAATAAAAGTTTGCAATAGTCAATTCTCAATTAACTTTGTTAATGGAGAGGAGCGGTGACATAGATAAAAACAAACTACAGATAACACAAAAATGATTTACTGCCACTCATAGGTTCCGCTCAACCCCCAGCCTCCCATCTTCTCAAAGCCCTCCAATCAGCGCCTTCAGACCTCCAGTGTGTGGTGTCAGAAGGAGACTGTGGGTCACACAGATAATCTACTCAAGGGTAATGGAGTTGACTACAATTTAGCATTGATTAATTATAGTGTCCAATTTTAATTCAGTGCTATTCGCTAACTAATTAGATAAGGTTTTTCTATGTCCTATTTTTGGCACAGAAAATTCTAAGCATAGGTACTTTAAAATTAGCAGCGCTGTTGAGATTTAATAACTATTTATCTCCAACCTCACAATGAACACTGTGCAAAGGTCAGGAGACCTAGGTTCTTCCCGGTCCTACCTGTGACAGGGGCTTTGCAACACCAGCTAATACATTCACTTCTCTGAACTGTTTCCTCATTTATAAAGTGGGGTTGGACAAGGTGGATGTCTGAGGTTGCCTCCAGGGCTACCATTCTTGTCGAGGTCATCCTTATGATGCATACCTTGTTTTCAACATGTTTGCCCTAGGACCTGTACTCTTAAATTTATGGCAGTGGTTCTTATCCAGGGGCAATTTTCCTCCCAGGGAACACGTGGCGATGTCTGGAAACATTTTTAGTGTCAGGACTGGGAGGGAGAAGATGATACTGGCATCTAGTGCGTAAGAAGCCAGCGACGCCGCTGAACACTGTATCATTACAAGGCTCAGGACAGTCCTCTACAGCAAAGAATCATCTGGTCCAGAATGTTAATAGTGCCGAGGTTGAAGATCCCTGATACATAGGAAGGTATTCTGACATAGGTCAGTGGTCTAGGAATTGCCCTATTTTGGAAGAGGAACAGAAGTTTAAATTATAGGATAATAGAATATTAAATTGGAACTGACTACTGAAACACCAAAGATTCTATAAATATGAAATTCCAAAGTGAGGTACCACATCACCTCGTGGAAATTTCAAACAGCATTATTAAAAGCTGGATACGCAGCCCTAAAACCTACAAGGAGGCCATAAAAGGGTTGCAAGTGTAGATATTGGGGGAGCATTTGTAAAAGGAACTCTTTTGCAGACAGCCACTGCCCTGTGTGACTCTTAATCCCGTCCTACAGGGAAGGAGCTAAATTGGAGCCATTTTTAATTCTGCCCCCAGAGAGCCTCCTGGGAGCAATGAGGTTCCAAAATCTCTGTGGAGTGGAAAGTTCAGAAAACGAGGAATAAGAAGAGAGCACAGCTAGAGGATAGTATGTATGGCCCATCTCCCAGGACTATTGTTGGAGGGACCCTGCAGGGGAAGCTCTGAAGAACACAAACACCCTTATGAGAAAAAGGTTCACTTTTAAGCATCTGCCAGACCCAGATGATGCCAAACTAGCTCACAAACATACCATTCAAGTAAGCACTTTCCTGTACCTTTTTCCTTCCAGCCTCCCCTGTGCTCTGACCCCAGCGGAGTCTGAAGCTTAGAAAGTAGAGAAAGAGAAAAAAAAAGCCATTGGCACTTCCTTCCCCAAAGGCAGGTGAAGAACAGCCTATGGGTGGGATAAGAGAAGTCTTACCTTTTAATGTATGTGGAAACACTGATTCATACATCCAACTGGAATTCTATTTCTAATCAAGATTGTGTATTTTGGCTTAGGTTGATAGTAGGTACGACTTTCTATTCCTTAACTAACTAGAACATTCCTGGAGGATGTCAGAACTTTCACCCACCAAAAGAGAAAAACCCCTCTATTAAATAAATTTTAGAAAGCAGTGGAAGTAAAAAATATGTTTCATTCCATTACATCTTACTGGTCACACTTGTTCATATACTAGTTATATACACAAACTTCCATTTTCCTTCCTTTAGAAATGTAGTCAAGATTCCTTATAAACTCTGCCTACAGGGAAAAAAAACACCCTTGCTAGATATTCTCTTTTTAACTATACTAGAAATATCAAATTTCCTATGAGTTTTGAATCCTGTTTATTAAACTTTGTACTCTGAGGGGAAATAATTCTTACCTGTCATTAGACACAAAGTTCTCCAAAGATTATACACTCCAGAGATTATGCACTCAGCTATGAGTTCTCCCAGTACCTGCAGACTAACTTTGATGGTCTCAGATTTTCAAGATTTGAGTTTAATAACATTCTCAGATATTTTGAAAGGATGCCTTTTCAGCTATTGACATACATTAAATATGTTAACTATTTTGTTAACTACAGGTTTCTTATTCACTTAAAAGCCATAGAATCCAGAATGTCATCTTAAATTTGCATGGACCTGAAATAATTTCTCCTGTGTGTCTTCAAAGGCACAATAGAGAGGTTTAAAATTGGTAGAAATGTCATGCAAAGATGGAAAAACAGTTTTGTATTTATTTAATTGTATACCACAAGTAAGTCTTCACCTAGAGATTTTTTGAAATTAGATATTATTGTTTCTTTTCCTTATACTTCCCTTTATATGATTATGACTAAAGAGAAAGAAGAATAATCAAAGCCTTTAGAATATTTCCCAGGGCCCCTGATCCTCTAAAAGTGAGGTCGATAGACCAGTAGGTTCAGCAGGACCTAGGAGCTCATTAGATACAGAATTTCAGGCTCTGCCCCAGATCTACTGAATCTGAACCTACATTTTACAATATTTCTAGGTGATTCTTGCAGACATTAAAATTTGAGGACTGAGCTAAGCCACCATTGAAGAGGTCTGTGATGATACTGGATAACAATTCAACCCAAGACAATTAAGTGGAAATAACCCAGTTAGCATGAATTTCTTCAGATTCAAAAAATACATCCACAGTCGAAGCAAAGTAAATCCTTGGAATGAAAATTCATTTTAATCCAAAGAGAGTGCTGCCAGAGACATTTCACATAGTGCCATCTGTAACCATAAGCAACTGATTCAGTGGAAATACAGCTTGGACTCAGTGTGTAACTCCCCGAACTCTGTTGGCCAGCTATTGTGTAGAACTCACAATATTCCTAATAATCCTGGCTGACTAATAATTGTGAACATTTTTTGTGTCCTCTCTTTTTGGCCTACCTTATGACTTCCTAAACCCATGGACAAGATTGGGAAGATAGGAAGAAAAATATTGTCCCAATGCATATTTTTCTTTTTATGCTGTTTGGGTGATACCTGCACCCGTGGTTCTCACTCTTTGCTACACATTCTAGAATCAGCTGGATAACTTTCAAAGATCCCCATACCCAGGCTCTACCCCACACCAATTAAGTCAGAATCTCTGGAGTTGAGACCCAGGCATCAGTAGTTTCTAAAAGTCTCCAGGTGACTACAATGTGCAGCCAATGGGAGCCAAAGACCTATCCAAGTCAAACTGAAGCTGACAATTACGTGGTGGATTCATCAAAAGAAATAGCTAATATTCATAATTTATGCCCCAACAAGATTGGGTGGAGGTTAGGGGTAGTCATCTAAACTGACACATTACCCTCTCCCCCATCCACTACCCTTGCTCAGACTCTCATGATCTCTAATCTAGACCATGATAGTGGCCTACTCGCTCGTCTCCTGCACCTAGTTTTGGCCCATCATACATTGGTCTACATTGCCTGTCTTCTTCTCTATCTACACAGCTCCCCCAACCCAGTGATTTGCTTAGAAAAAAATCAGACCATGTCCCCCCGACGTTAAAACCCATCAAAGGTTCAACTTTGCCCACCTAGTAAGTTCCAAGCTCCTTAACCTGGCAACTTAGGCCTTCCGTGGTTTATCCCATGCTAACTCCTCCAGCTTCACCTCCTGATCTCCTATCTCTAAGCTCCAGCAACTTTGAACCAGTAACACATTTCCACATTCCCCAAGCCACTCCATGCCCTTCAACCTTCGCCCACGCCTTCTTTTCATTTCTTGGACTAGCTAACTCCTGCTCACCATTCAAGACCTCAGCGCAGGTGTCCCTCCTCCCAGAAGCCTTCATTTTGCCCCACCCAACTCCCTTAAAGGTTGCTTTCAGTGGGGCTCCTTTGTGCTCCAAAGGGAAGGGAATAGCATGTAAACAAGCACAGAGGCAAAAGAGCATGGTATGTTCTGGAAAAAGCAAATAAGCATTTTAAATAGATTCAGGAGAGAGATGTAGTGCAAAAGAGATGGGAGTCCCAAATAATCAACCACCTCATTTCCATTACAAGGCAGGTACACACAGCCAGGTGATGACAGGCTCTCTAAATCATGAGAGCTTGGGTAAAAAAGGAACCCAAGGGGGCTTCCCTGGTGGCGCGGTGGTTGAGAGCCCGCCTGCCGATGCAGGGGACGCGGGTTCGTGCCCCGGTCCGGGAAGATGCCACATGCCGCGGAGCGGCTGGGCCCGTGAGCCATGGCCGCTGAGCCTGCGCGTCCGGAGCCTGTGCTCCGCAACGGGAGAGGCCACAGCAGTGAGAGGCCCGCGTACT
>NW_006786512.1:1779127-1787921 GCF_000442215.2 Lipotes vexillifer
GGGGCGCGCGCGCGGGGAGCCTGTGCCCCGCAACGGGTGAGGCCGCAACAGTGAGAGGCCCGCATACCTCAAAAAAAAAAAAAAAAAGGAACTCAAGCCAGTAAAAGGGAGAATTTTCTCTGTCGAAACTATAAAAACTGCATTCATTACAAATTTAATTTTAAAACTTACTGAAGAAAGATGAATAGCTAAACTCTGAATGATAAATAGACTTTATATGATTCTATCTGTAACTACTATCTAATCACTTTTACAACCCTCAGACTTTGATGAAGTTTCAGAACGATTTGGGGTTATTTTTGGTGTGAATAGTCCAGGAACCTCCTAGCCTGTGTTATTCTCATCAGAACCTATGAATTTTTTTTTTTAAAAAGAGAATGATCATAACCATCTGGCCCCTAAAATAATAACAGTAAAGCCACCCAGCTAGATTACAAGTGGTACCAGGGTCACATGGACTGTTTGCAGTGCTGTTTCTTTTGCCTTGTTAGTCACAATATTTTTTTAGTTTCTCTTCCAGGTGGTTCAATTGAAGGAAAGAAAATAACTAACATTTATTCTGTACCTATTTATATGCCAAACACTGTATTTCAAGTATCTCTGTATATATCTCCATATATAATAGGTACAACCTTGTGAAATAAGCATTATTATTTACCTCTTGCAAATGAAGAAACTGAAGCTCGGGAAGCTTAAGTAAGCTGCCCAAGATCATACAATTGGTAAGATACTAATAAGTTCCATAGAGCTGCATCTTTATTCACAAAATAACAATGACAATAATACAATTAAAGGGAAAAGGAAACAAAGACTCAAAGCTTATGCCAAGCCCAAAGCAAATATAGCAAAGTGTTTACAAGTAGCTAACAGTGTCATTTCTCTTCACAAAGTACTAGAATTCAACAAACAGCTCTTAAGGATACCAGCTAAGCTTTGACTGCCAATAGTAAACTAACAAAAGGCTCTCGTGTTTGTATTTCTTCATCAAGGAACAAAATTTCCGACATAGAGAACAAAGCCGAGAATATTCTAAGAAAATGTTAAAAACATAGCTGTTTTTCAATGTTGTGTGTGTGTGCATGATCTCAGATATCAGACTTTTTCTCCTCATCTAAAATCATATTATTATCAGACTACTTCTTTCCTAGAAACTGCTTTTTACTGATAAAATCTGAACTTACAAATCAGCTTCAGAAGGATGTGTTAAAGATTCAGACCACAGCATTCCAAAATCCCTCCTCCCTCACCCAAACACAAGTTCTAATGTACAGGTGTTTCAAAAGTGGTTGTCTCTTACCTCTTAGCTACACTTTAAGAAATGGAAGGGGGCTTCCCTGGTGGCGCAGTGGTTGAGAGTCCACCTGCCGATGCAGGGGACGCGGGTCCGTGCCCTGGTCCGGGAAGATCCCACATGCCGCAGAGCGGCTGGGCCTGTGAGCCATGGCCGCTGAGACTGCGCGTCTGGAGCCTGTGCTCCGCAACGGGAGAGGCCACAACAGTGAGAGGCCCACATACCAAAAAAAAAAAAAAAAGAAATGAAAGGAAACCTCATTTGGAGCCTCAGAAGAAGGAATCACTTGTAAAAAATAAATAAATAAACATATATCTCAACTTGTAATTTCAGTGCAGCTTGACCTTTCAATGCTGATGTGGCCTATTTGTGGTGGTGACTATATTATGTGCATGAGTCCATTAATATCTTCTGGATATAATATCATACTCCATTCACCACATTAAGAGTTTAGCAGCTGAAAACTCCAGATACACTGAGGTTGTCTGGCTAAAAACCACTGACTGTTTTTGGATGGAATGTCCTATAAATATCAATTAAATCTATCTGGTCTGTTGTGTCATTTAAAGCTTGTGTTTCCTTATTTATTTTCATTTTGGATGATCTGTCCATTGGTGTAAGTGAGGTGTTAAAGTCCCCCACTATTATTGTGTTACTGTCGATTTCCTCTTTTATAGTTGTTAGCAGTTGCCTTATGTATTGAGGTGCTCCTATGTTGGGTGTATATATATTTATAATTGTTATATCTTCTTCTTGGATTGATCCCTTGATCATTATGTAGTGCCTGTCCTTGTCTCTTGTAACATTCTTTATTTTAAAGTCTATTTTATCTGATATGAGTATTGCTACTCCAGCTTTCTTTTGATTTTCATTTTCATGGAATATCTTTTTCCATCCCCTCACTTTCAGTCTGTGTGTGTCCCTAGGTCTGAAGTGGGTGTCTTGTAGACAGCATATAGATGGGTCTTGTTTTTGTATCCATTTAGCAAGCCTGTGTCTTTTGGTTGGAGCATTTAATCCATTCACGTTTAAGGTAATTATAGATATGTATGTTCCTATGACCATTTTCTTAACTGTTTTGGGTTTGTTTTTGTAGGTCCTTTTCTTCTCTTGTGCTTCCCACTTAGAGAAGTTCCTTTAGCATTTGTTGTAGAGCTGGTTTGGCGGTGCTGAATTCTCTTAGCTTTTGCTTGTCTGTTAAGCTTTTGATTTCTCCATCAAATCTGAATGAGATCCTTGCCGGGTAGAGTAATCTTGGTTGTAGGTTCTTCCCTTTCTTCACTTTAAGTATATCATGCCACTCCCTTCTGGCTTCTAGCGTTTCTGCTGAGAAATCAGCTGTTACCCTTATGAGAGTTCCCTTGTATGTTGTCATTTTTCCCTTGCTGCTTTCAATAATTTTTCTTTGTCTTTAATTTTTGCCAGTTCGATTACTATGTGTCTCGGCATGTTTCTCCTTGGGTTTACCCTGTATGGGACTCGCTGCACTTCCTGGACTTGGGTGGCTATTTCCTTTCCCATATTAGGGAAGTTTTCAACTATAATCTCTTCAAATATTTTCTCTGGTCCTTTCTCTCTCTCTTCTCCTTCTGGGACCCCTATAACGTGAATGTTGTTGCATTTAATGTTGTCCCAGAGGTCTCTTAGGCTGTCTTCATTTCTTTTCATTCTTTTTTCTTTATTCTGTTCCGCAGCAGTGAATTCCACCATTCTGTCTTCCAGGTCACTTATCCGTTCTTCTGCCTCAGTTATTCTGCTATTGATTCCTTCTAGTGGTTCTTACAGGATTAAAATGAGAATCATACTCTGGAGCTACCAACAATAAACACATGTTAAAAATAACAACCTCACAGCAACAGAAATCATGCCCAAGATTTAATAGAAGATCAATTAAAGAGCTACTAACCCCTAATCTGAGGTCTCTATTTGTTCATCAAGGTTCACCATCATTTGTTCCCATCTTAGCCTTAAGGAAAATAAACTAACATAAAATAAAATAGGGACTTCCCCGGTGGTCCAGCGATAAACAATTCCCCTTCCAATCAACCTGGGTTCGATCCCTGGTCCGGGAACTAAGATCTCACATGCTGCGGGGCAACTAAGCCCGCCCGCCACAACTACTGAGCCCACATGCTCTGGAGCCCACGCACTGCAACTAGAGAGAGAAAACCCGCATGCCACAACTAGAGAGAAGCCCAGGCGCCACAACGAAAGATCCCACATGCCGCAAATAAGACCCGACACAGCCAAAAATTTAAAAATAAAATAAACCACAGTGTGTAAATAAAATAAAATAAAATAAAATAAAATGTTCCTGAATACCTCATGATACCCAAGGAGACCACAACACTTCCATGTTGCATTAAAGAGACTTTTTCCAAGGTCAATGTGAGCTTTACTACATAGATTGTGTTTATATATAAGATACAAGCACTTTTTAAACTGTCTGAAAATACTGGTAATCTGAAAACTATGACTTGCTTAAAATCATACACTCTGTGATGTCTTTTCAATAGTCCCTGTGATCTTCTAATATGGGGAAGTAATTTTTACCAAGCTAACCACCAGCCTTGAAACACCTAATGATGCCCTGAGACTGGAGGGAATCATTCCAAATTGCTCTAAATTGAACTTCCCATGGTAAGAACAAAGGGTGACACTTAACTCAAGGGCAACAGCCATGGACCTTGGGGGGTCCAATTTTCAACTCAGGATTCCAGTCTTAGGAACTTCAGGATTTTAAAGTACAGTATCTTAACCTGGTATGCAGAGTGAACTTGCCCGTTTACCCAGAGAAAGAGCCTGTGTGGTGGTTTTGTGATTTTCCTAAGATTTCCCTTCTTTGCTAGAAGCTGGAGATCTCCAGGCTAGAGATGGAGCTAACTGGGAAAATGGCCAAGGCACTGCCCCCCTATGTCATCATTTATCCAGACTCCTCCTAAATTTCTCAATGTTCTCCTTAAAGATAAGCTACCTCATTCTCAAAATGCATGTCAGCACTCTATGCCAGACCTGTTATAGCAAATCATGAATGATAGAGGAAATCAATTTCCCTCTGGGAAGGATCACACTTCATTAGGATATTTTCTGGTTGCAAGAAATAGAAATCCATTTGAACTAGCTTAAGCAGAGGAAATGTGCATTATAAGAATTCTGGGGTATCTTGAGGAATTCAAGAGCTGTTAAACAGCCAAGCTTCAGAAAGGGCAAGAAGCAGGAATTAGAACATTTTAGGGAACACTGGAAGCCTTCTTTCCATCTCTCAGCATCGGCCTCCTTCTTCTGTTTCGCAGTCCTCATGGTGGAAAATGGTCATCACCAGAACTTCCCTCGTTGATGTGCTCTTCTGCATTCGCGGCAGCATCCAGACCTATGTATTCTTGCTGCTAATTCCACTGTTCCAAGAAAGGAAACGATTGACTTAGTTTGGATAAGGTGCCCAACTCAAACAATCACCTGTGGCCAAGAGGAGGTGTCACTTGTTCAAACATGGCTGATCCCACTGAAACAATGGATTGGAGGGACATGAAGACAGAACAGAGTTGACAAATTTGGAAAATAATAATACAGGATGCCCAGTCAAATTTGAGATCACATAAATAACAAAAAATTTTCTTTTAGTATAGGTATGTCCTATGCGGGACACTAGTACACTGTGTGATGTTAATAGATATTCCACAGAAATAGTTTCCGTGATTAAAAAGGTTTGGAAAACATTGGGTAACACCTATCAGCTCAGCAGGCACTGTAACTCTCTAAGCGGGGACCTGAGGTGGACAGTGTTTCCCAAACTTATCTGACTTTGGAAAAGTCACCAAATACCTAGGGTTGCTCAGAAGCCAGTCTGAGAAATGCTGACTTAAGGCAAATATATCAAGAAGGATGAATTATGAAAATTAGCAACCACTTATGGATGTCTTGATGTTAAGTCACACAAGAGCTCCCAACAATTCTGAAGGTAGCCCAATGGAAATCTGCACTATCAATAAAATGCACACTAAGGTCTTGAGCCTGCCACCATGAGTCCTAGCACTGATCATTTCTCCTTTTATTCTCCATTATCACAATGACTTAAACCTACACCAAATTTTACAGTTGTTTGATTATCTCATTGAGGCCATTTCAGCCCCTTTTCATAATGCTTCTAGACCATTCCTAATACCTGCATCCCCTACCAAAATCACTACTCTATTTACATATTACATTATGATCCAGAAAGCTCATGTTACATATGATCCCGAAAGTTCTGATTGTGGCCAGTGAAAACTGCCTATAAGAAATGACAACAAATCATGTCAGCAACAGATGAGTAGCCAAAGGCTATTTTTCCCAATCATACAACTTACCTTCTTGAAACTGCCGTCTCCTCAGCACCTTTTGACCTTACCCTTGAATCATTTATTGTCTCTTCTTTTGGCATCTTGACTTCTCTGCTGTCCACTCTCATTCAGAATTTTTGTCAGTCCCCTCAATCCGTTAACGTACCCTTCCCCTTCTGGGGGTTCTGACATGCCTCCAAAGACAGAAAACACAAACATAATCTTGTTTGAAACACCTCTACCATCTTGAACTTAGATGTAACAGTTTTCAAAATGTATATGTGTCATGAAGCAAGTATGAAAAAAAAAAAAAATCACAGCTTAAAATTTGTCCCGGGTTGGGCTTCCCTGGTGGCGCAGTGCTTGAGAGTCCGCCTGCCGATGCAGGAGACGCGGATTCGTGCCCCGTTTCGGGAGGATCCCACGTGCCGCGGAGCGGCTGGGCCCGTGAGCCATGGCCGCTGAGCCTGCGCGTCCGGAGCCTGTGCTCCGCAAATGGGAGAGGCCGCAACAGTGAGAGGCCCGCATAACGCAAGGAAAAAAAAAAAAAAAAATTTGTCCCGGGTTATGAGATCTACAAGGACCCAGTATGAGTGACTTAACCAGGGTTAATTGGAAATTTAAATGCTGACTGGATATCTGATGATATTAAAACTTTTTAATATTTGATGATATTTTTAAAAGTGGTGTTTTTAAATGTGTTAGTGGGCTTTGCGGTTTTGTTAAGAATAAATAGGGGAAAGGAAGACGAAAAAAAGGGAGAGTGCCTTAACTGCTATGAAAAAATATGTCATCTGGAATTCACTTCAAAATAATACAGGCGAGAGGGAATGGATGAGAGTGTAGACGGGGCAAGGCTGGCTGGGGGTTCATGGTTGTTCTAGTTGGGTAATGTGTACTTGGGAGAGGGTGTCCATTATACTATTCTGTTTATTTTTGTGTACGTTCAAAATGATCCATAATAAAATATTTTAAATAAATAAATAGGGCTATTTGATGAGGAAAACCTGGGGCTAGAAAGTGGGAATTATGGGACCAGTCCTGCCACTGATCCTGGACTGGAAACTGAAAGAAAGCTTGAGAGATTACCTTCTTGTCCGTTGTTCCAGGCTTCATCCTGTAGAGCATTTACAGTACTGAGGAACTGGTGGTGGCCCTCACCCCAAACTACAGAGATGTTTCTGTTCTGGGGAGATCCCTTTGCTCTGGCTCCTTACCAGCAGGGCATGGGTGTTCACTCCCCGTGTTGGGGAATTTGCACCAGGTCTTGGTTTTTGCTGGTGCAGTCACTCAAGGAGTAGACATCAAGTACTGAGCATTTTTCATTTGTTCTCTGTGGAAACCTTTGTTTCCCTCCATGGGCTTGCCAAGACGCTGGCTGTTGCTCTGAGGCCGAGTTTTCTGCCCTTCTCATGTGAGCCCTCTGGGTTGTTATTCTCTTTGCTGATCTTCTTTCTCTCGTGTTGAGATGACAAGAGGTGCTCTTCAAACCCTAGCAGGAAGAGTGCCTTTCTGAGAAGAGCATGAGCTCCAAGCAGAACCACCCCTCAGAAATCAAAGACATGACAGTTCCTGTGGGACAGTTTTCAACAGCCCGCTGCAGCAGCAAGTGGGACTACCAAGGGCCAACATCACGTGCTCTACAAAAACACAAGCTCTGAGGGGAATTCTGGCTCACGGTCAGATGGAATTCGTGACCTGCTTACAGGATAGGAGTTTGGGAGACATATCAATGCTTTCACGAAAAGAGATGACTTCCTGGATCGGTCTAGGCTTTTAGCTTCAAACCACAGGAACCAATTCTGGCAGATGTAAGCAAGGTAAGAATTTACTGAAAAGATGTGTTGGTAGCTCAGATTCTCCAGGAAAACTAAAAAGCCACATTGACAATACAGGTTGGAACAGGGAAAGTGAAATTTCCAGTGTCATGGCTAAAACCCACTGCCCTGTTCCTAAACACTGAGAAGCACCAGCGCTGTCAACAGACCAGCCCTCGATGCTGCTCCTTCAGCTCACTAGCTCCAGAGCCAGGTCCAACCCAGGGGCATCCAATTGGCTGGGCCAGGGATCTGCCCACACCCCACCTCTAGGAAAGGACGGGGAAGGAGCATCTGGCCTTTCCTATCTCCCCACTGGCTTCCACGGGGGGTGTCATCACAGTGAAGTGTCCATTTCACATGTGTTCCCTTATGATCCAGAAGAGCTGAACCCATATGCCCTTCAGATGTGGAAGATTTGAACCCCAAACCAATGCAGAAGAAGTCACCATGGGGCCCCTGACAAAGAAGAGCTGCCGAAGCAGGGGAAGGTCTCCTTGTGAGGAAGAAATTTGGGGGCGAGAATGAGAACACTGTTAAAGCATTACGCTTTGAAGACTCACAGAAGCTGCCTGTCTGCAGCGGTGCCTTGTCTCCGCCTCACCTCTGGACTTCTAACCTTTGCACTCAGTGTTTATTACACACTCCTTCTTAATTAAAAAAAAAAAAAAGACTCACTGAAAAGAAAATGATGAATGAAGAGAGCAAAGGGACTATGGTGGCCACCTGCCATTTTTATCCCTTTACCAAAATATAGAGGGAATAAAAGATATTTGCTAACCCTGAAAAACTGCCCAAGAGCCTAGACCCTTTGGAATTTGCCTTTCTGGATTTGGGAAGAGGATCCCCAACATAGCCAGAGAGCAGAGTGGCAGCACAGATTCCGGGCAACACACATCCGCAAGCTCTTCTGCCATCCGCTGCCGGTCCAGCGGACACCACCCTCGCACACAGCCTGAACGCGGTTATCGTAGAGTCTGTGCTCACTTTGCAAGAGTGTCAAGACTTAAAATCAAGCCTGAACTCTTCCTCTGAAATATCATAGTTCTGTAATATGAACAGTTCACAGATGGAATAATCCATGATCGTATCTTGGACTATGTCAGAGTTAAACGTACAGATTTGGGATAGTGAAGCAAACCTGAACTGCCTGCTTCCAAATACCATCTTCCTTCATATCAGTGATCACTGCCTTCCATGCCTGCATTTTTAAATCTACTTGGCCCCCCTGCCCGACACGTGTAATTTGCCATGCAGTATATTGCCTTAGTGATGCTCAAGGCTGTGATGGGGTGATCTCACTTCCCTTAATTGAGGGCACTTGTTTTCCCTTTGCCAGTGAGGAGAGCAATTGGAAATCCTGCTGA
>NW_006786512.1:1787955-1791866 GCF_000442215.2 Lipotes vexillifer
GCTGAATCCACAGTTCCTCTTACAGCCTGAGCTGGAAGTTACAGCCATTTGCTTTTTCAAACTATGCTTTCCAGGAATAAGCCAGCTGCCTGCTAATGTGAAACATCATCTAGATGGGCCCAGGCCTGCACTAGTGGTAAATAAAACATGTGATCATACCTAGGAAGCTATCAAAGGCTAGTAAGGTCAGGTCTAAAGGACTCAGGTGCTAACTTGAATAGGCTCCCCTGACCAAAGTGGACACAACTTAAGTATAAAAGAGAATAATAACAGCAAGAAATTGAAATTATTTACAATCCATAAATTATAGTGATAGTAAAAAAAATCACCATGACTTAGTCACATTTGGAGGAGGCTGGGGAACAAACTCATTATTTTGAACTGATAAACAAAGGTAAAGAATTGAGCACTTGTGCCACTTTTCCCATATAAATGATAGTCAAACAGTAGACTAAGGGAAATTTTCTCTTTATAGAAGTATTCCAGCTGAAAAATAAAGGATAATTAGTGGAATAATAAAATTATCGCTTTGCAACTTCTAATAGATAAATGAATCAAGGCAATAATCATTGGTGGGTGCCCACATCACAGAAAGACAGACAGTCATACACCACGAGCCTCCTCGTGGAACCCATCACTATCTACAAAGTAGTCTTGCCAAGAAAAAAAAAAAAGGATCGACCCTGGCAGCATCCAGGTGGGACAACCTTCTGGGAATGGGAACACAATGCTAAGTAGACAGCTCTTTCAAAATGTGTTCTTGCCAATAAATGTTGAACTCCAGTCCAATCAAGCCTTTAGATTTCCAGTTTACAGGAAAGCCTGTCTGCCCACATTGCAAGTCCTTCGCTGAGAGGGGATCTGCACAGCACACCTGTAAGTCTACCTCAGCCACTACTGGTACTGCTAGGATCCACAATTTCATGTATGTTCTGAAAGTAACTCCTCTGGGATTCCAGTGGACCACTCTTCCTGCGGGAAACTACAGCCCCCAGTGCTGTAGCTAGTCTTCACTCTTCTCTACTAACCATTTTAGATTCAACTCGCCCTCAGCCTGCATCTCCACTGAGCTGGGTGGCTTACCTGAGGGCTGAGTGGTGTGACCAGGACCCTCATACCTGATAGGTCTAAGTTGCCACTCTCGCCCATTCGCCATCAAACTCGGAAAAGGAGTACCAAGACCCACCCCAGTGGACCACCTGGGGGCAAGCACATCCATCACATTCTTTTAGCCATCTCATCATCCTCTGCAAGTCAGGATCCCCTGACTATCTCCTTTGACCTTGCCACTGATTGCAGTTACAATAATTGCATCCATAAAAATTCAAGATTTGGGAGGATATCAGCCTCAGTGTCTTCGTCCTGGTAGTCAGGGTCCCATTCTTTCCTAACTGGGGCCTTGACCTTGATATGGCAGCCCTACCTTGGTCAGGAGATCTCATCTTTGGAGCTCAGTTACTCTGATGATTATGTCTTGGGCCTGGTCCACCGCTCTCTCAGCCCTCCTGTCGTAGGAGTTGAGAGTTCTCCTGGTTTTCTTGCAAGATAGACTTTGACTCCTGTATCAATCAGCCACTGGATGTGGGCTGCCCTGGGAAGGGGCATGACCTTAGTGAGGTGGCTCTCTGCTCTTGAGGCAACGCTAAGGGGCTGACACCTAAGGCTATGTGCCGGTGGCACTCCCATCAGCCAGGGCAACAAGTCCCTTGAAAGAGCATCTGGGGGAGCATCTCACTGTCCTCCACAGTCCTCTTCCCTTAAGCCTGTTTGGTTTTCCCCTAGATGTAAGTGTGCAGTAAAGAAATATATCTGGACTTTATTGTTTATATTAAATATTTGTTCCTTCAGGCACACAAACTCAACTTACAAATATATGCCTAAGAAATCTCATCACAGAAATGTCACTTTTTTCAACAATTTACTTTTCTTTTCTTTTTTTCTTTGTGGTTCATGCCGCGCGTCTTGCGGGATCTTAGTCCCCCAACTAGGGATTGCACCCAGGCCACCGCAGTGAAAGTACCGAGTCTTAATCCCTGGACCACCAGGGAATTCCCAGCAATTTACTTTTCATTACTATTTTAAAATTTAAACAATTTAAAGGGAATTGGACATAATATAATCAATAATATAATATTATATATTATATATAATATAATGAGTGCATATAGATGTTTAGTATGATTGCCATGTGCTGGGCACACTGAGCACTTAGCTAATGTGTGAGAACAGATTTATTCATTGGATGTTTTTATTAGCCCTTCCGGAATCTTTTCTCATTTAAGAACCCCAATACCCTACCATTTAAAAATCATCCTGAAAGAGCCTCTTCAGAGGATGCAGCACCATCATCCTCACTTGACAGCTTCAGAGTGCTGACATCATCCTTTAAATATAAAGCAATCACTGGATTCAACAGATATGCAAAGCTTGCTCTCTGATAGAGACTTTCAAGATACTTGCAGTGAATGGCAAATCGGTCACACGATCTGCCAGAAACCTAACCCCATGGGCTGACAGCAAGGTGTTTCCCTTGGGAATGTACCCTCCACTTACCTGGAAAAATGCAGCTTCCTCTTAGTGGAGGAGGAAGAAGACAGCTGGCAGGAGGTAGCCATTCTAGACACACCAGCAGCTTAGGCACATCCCACAGAGGGGAGGAGGTTAAAGTTGGGCCAGTGTCCACTTCTGATCGAATTGTCTCTAACCCTGGAGAACGCATGTACACTGTGGAGCATTAGCATGGCTGAATTCGACCTTGGCGGGGTTCTAGGTGAGCAGTGCTGTTTTCAGAGATGGGTGTGTCTACTTACCTTAGGCAGTCATTGTGAGCAACTGGTTAAATGTAGGTCACTGTCTTGATGCTTCTTGGCTTCAGGACCCTCTCTTCCCCACGATGACCCATTGGTCTGCTTAGCTGAGTGTCTTGTGCTGATCATATTGCTTGTCTGTGTAATTCTTCGCCCTCATACTGACACATGTAAGTATGTCAACCATCGTGTATCCAGACTTCCTTCTCTCAACATTCTAACCTCATCTTCCCAGAGCACTTCACCCTTTCTTCTCCCTCTTGCATAAGGGAAAATGCTGTCCCCAGGGTTCCACCTTTTCTACACCTTTGCCACCTGTTCTTCCTGAGGACCTCATAAATGACTGTCAATTTCCTTTTGTCTTAAATGAAGGAGTTGTATTAAAATTATCTCTAACGTTCCTCTTAGCTCTAAAGTTCTGTGATGCTATAACTTTTAATCATTCTTTTGCCCTGACACTCTCCTTATCTGAAACTGTTACTTTCTTAGTTCATGGAATCCTTCGTCGTTGGGGTTATTTTTTAAACCTTCTGACACTGCTTTTCAGGTGGTTTAAGATGTTCACTGACTCCTTGCTACTTCAGAATAATCTTTACTAAGTGAAACATCTGCCCTCAAATCAGACTATTTTTATCCAAATGATGTGTTTCTGCAGCACGCTAATAGGTGCTCCGTATAAAAGGATTTTGTAATCAGATAAATGTTGGGAAAGCCTGGGTTAAATACATTTAAATAGGTTTTCAACTGCAGGACATCTCAGAACCTTTTAGGAACTTTGAAAGGAACCCCTTTCCAAACCTTTTTTCACCCAAACACTGTTTAAAATCTCCTGAGGTACTATTCAGTGAAATACAGGTTGGGGAAAGCTGCCCTATCCTTACCTGAGACATACTCTGTGTTCTAATCTAGAAACGTATTTAAACTAATAAAGGAGAAAAAGGATAGCTTTTGAGATTTTTTCTCTTTGCCTTTCTTTGCCTGATCTGAAGCAGGAGTCTCATCCAGACCATGTCTCTGGATGCTTCTTCCAAGTGCTGCTCTTTTATTTAATCTGTTGGAACTAAATCTATGACCAGAGGTAGAGATGGGGGGGGGGGGGCGGGA
>NW_006786512.1:1791876-1816045 GCF_000442215.2 Lipotes vexillifer
AGGAAGTAAAATGAGAAAATGCTTCCACCGAGTTCCTTTGATGTGAAAAGTGATGTTGAAAACTAGGCTAGTATCGTAAGCAAATACTTTTTGTTTAAGGAAGCGTTTATGGGTCTTTTCCCCCCTCTTAGAGCGTACCTTATTAGCGAAAATGATAATACAACTATTCTAAAGATTACTAAGTTGATTTTGAACAATTCATGAACATTCTTTAAACAAAAAAAGCTGGATGTCCGCTAAGTTGTTGTTGTTTTTTCTGTACTTTACTTTTTTTTTAACATCTTTATTGGAGTATAATTGCTTTACAATGTTGTGTTAGTTTTTGCTGTATAACAAAGTGAATCAGCTATACGTACACATATATCCCCGTCTCTCCTCCCTCTTGCGTCTCCCTCCCACCCTCCCTATCTCACCCCTCTAGGTGGTCACAAAGCACAGAGCTGATCTCCCTGTGCTATGTGGCTGCTTCCCACTAGCTATCTGTTTTACATTTGGTAGTGTATATACGTCCATGCCACTCTCTCACTTTGTCCCAGCTTACCCTTCCACCTCCCTGTGTCCTCAAGTCCATTCTCTAGTAGGTCTGCGTCTTTACTCCCATCCTGACCCTAGGTTCTTCATGACCTTTTTTTTTTTTTTTTTAAGATTCCATATATATGTGTTAGCATACGGTATTTGTTTTTCTCTTTCTGACTTACTTCACTCTGTATGACAGACTCTAGGTCCATCCACCTCACTACAAATAATTTCGTTTCTTTTTATGGCTGAGTAATATTCCATCGTATATATGTGCCATGTCTTCTTTATCTATTCATCTGTCAATGGACACTTAGGTTGCTTCCATGTCCTGGCTTTTGTAAATAGTGCTGCCATGAATATTGTGGTACATGACTCTTTTTGAATTATGGTTTTCGCAGGGTATATGCCCAGTAGTGGGATTGCCGGGTCATATGGTAGTTCTCTTTTTAATTTTCTAAGGAACCTCCATACTGTTCTCCAGAGTGGCTGTATCAATCCACATTCCCACCAGCAGTGCAAGAGGGTTCCCTTTTCTCCACACCCTCTCCAGCATTTATTGTTTGTAGACTTTTTGATGATGGCCATTCTGACTGGTGTCAGGTGATACCTCATTGTGGTTTTGATTTGCATTTCTCTAATGATGAGTGATGTTGAGCATCCGTTCATGTGTTTGTTGGCGATCTGTATACCTTCTTTGGAGAAATGTCTCCTATAAGTTTTTACAGGACGTAATTTACTTAAGCTTTACTTTCATGTGCTTCTTCTTTCAGCATTTCCACATGCCCTCGTCCAGACAAGAAAGAGTTAACACTCTGCAATTCTCACCCCACACCTCTTCTGAAATTCCAGAGGCAACTTAACTTACTTTGGAAAGAGAGGATAGTTCTTAAGATTCCCAACATCCAACTGGCTCTGAAGCCATATTTTTCTTCACAGTTAGTACTCATTTTTTCCTTTTATCCAACAAACAAGACAAAGAGACAATTTGGAAATGGTCTCTGCCCTCAAGGGGCTTAGAGGCTAAGCAGACAAGCCCAACTTGAGATTAGAAGGTACGTAAAAGGTGGTTACCAAGTGGGCTGCTTGAGGGTGGTGAAACTTGGGCTGAATCTTTCAGTGTTTGCTTAGTAGACCAAGTAAAGCAAATGCATTCACGAGAGAGGGCACAGCCTGAGAAATCTCACAGAAACTGTAACATCCTGACACTATTTGGGAACAGCAACTTGTTCCCAGGACTGGGGCATACAGCAAGGCAGAGCTGGTGAGAGAGGCAGGTGGCATGATGCAGGGGTTCAACTTTATCCTATAAACTACAGGGGTTCATCCAAGAGTGTAAAGCAGGGGAGACAAAATAAGTTTTCCATGCAGTATAATTCATGTAGTACTATGTGGAGAACAGATTTGAGGGCACCACATTGTAGAGAGAGGGAGAGCAAAGGGAGGACATGAGGATCCAGGAGAGGGATGGCAAGGGCATGAATCATGGAGGCGGCAGTGGGGCTAGAGAGGGGATGGATACAAGAAATATCAAGGAGGTAAAACAGATGGAATGAGTTCTCTGTTTTGATATGTATGTGGAGGGAGGTCTGAGGTTTCCAGCTTCGCTGACTGGGAAGATGGTGGCATCTCTCACCAAGTTAAGGAACCCAGGAGGAACAGCCAGTGTTACAGGGGCAGGAGGGAGGGGAAGGATATAAGAAATTAATTTGTGTATTTCTGAGTGTAAAGGGCCTCTGAGACATCCAGGTGAAGTGACAAGAGAGGAACTGGATATGTGGAGCTGAAGCTTAAGAGAGGTCTGGGCTGGAAAAAGTGATTCTAGAATTTTTGTGTAGCTGGGTGGCTGGGTGAGGATTCTATCCTACTGACAGAATATTCTGACTATAATGCTATAAAGTTAGAAGTAAATAATAAAGAATAATTTCCATATATTTAGACATTTAAATTTTTTTTCAAATATTTCAAAATAATTCATGGGTCAAAGATGGATAACATAGCAGAAATTAGAACTGAAAGATAATGAAAACACTATGTATCAAAAATTACATATCAAAATACAACTATGCATCAAAAATAATGCTAAAGTAATATTTGGAGAGAAATTTTATAGTATTAAATGAATATATTAGACAAGAAGAAAGATTTAGAGTTACTGAGCTAAGAATCCAAATCAATAAATTAGGAGACAAAAACAAAAACAAGATAAAACAAAAGCTTTAACTTAGGAAAAATAGAAGAAAATAAATGTAAGAGCAAAATTAATGAAATAAATAACAAAACAAAGAAATAACAAAAATAATCAAAGAAATAAAAAGCCAGATTATTAAAAAGACTAATAAAATAAACAAATTTCTTGTATGATGGATAAGAAAAGAATCCTGGCACAAATAAGGTATTAGGAATGGACAAATACCAGGAATGTCCAAAAAGGACACCTATATACAGTGATTTGCAAATAAGAATTTCATATAAATAACATTGAAAATTAAACAAAATAGATAATTTCCCCCCCAAAAAAACTTTATGAAATGGACTAAAAAAAAAAATCTATAGACCTAGAACAATTACATAATTTGACTAGTTTAAGCACACACATAGACACATACACAAATATCATTCCTATATATCACCAACAGTCGATTAGACAAAGTAATTTTTTTCTAGACAAAGTAATTTTTTAAATACATATTGCAAAAGCAACAAAGCATTTAAGATATCTAGGAATAAATCTAATAAAAGATATACAAGGGAGAGTTATAAAACTCTAATAAATGATATAAAGAAAAACTATACAACATATACCGTGTTCACAAAAAAAAAAAAAAAAAAAAAAAAAACCCCATAAAGATGATGGTTCTCCCCAATTTATTCTAGAAATTCAATGTATTTCTAATCAAAATCTAAAAGAGTATTTCACATAATTTGGTGATCTTGAAATTCAGATAGAAGAGTGAAGAACAAAGAATAGCCAAGAAAATTTAAACAATAAAGGTAGAGTCACCCTATAGGAAAGATTATTATAAAACTATAATATTTAAATCAGTGCAAGTAAAGACAAATGAAAAGAAAGAAGGCCTAGAAACAGACCCACATAAAAAAGAAAATCCAAAGTGGGACTACAAGTCAATGGGAACAGGATGGATAACTCAATAAATGGGTCTAAGACCACGGGCTATAAAATTAGATTCCTACCTCACCCCGTAGATGGGCTAAAGGCCCATAGATAAAAAATGAGACTAGAACTTCCAGATGCAAACAAAGGATACGTTTATGGCATCAGGATAAGGAAAAATTTCTTAAATGAAAAGCCAAACAATATATAAAGGGAGACACTGTTAGATCTGACTACATTAAAATTAAAAATTTTTATGACTGAAAAATGCCACAAACAATGTGAAAAGATAAGCCACAGAACAGAAAGAGATGTTTGTTTCCCAAAGTGTTAATGTCCTGGATATGTACAGAATGTCTACAAATTGCTAAGAAAAATATGAACAACCCAATAAAAAAAAAAGACACAGGAGTTGAACAGGAAATGCACAAAAGAGAATATTCAAATGCCCAATACATGTAAGAAAATATGCTCAACCTCACCTGAACTAAGGGACATGAACATTTAAAACATCATAATAATAAAATACCATTTCAATCTATCAGATTGGCAAAAATTAATAAATCTTTTCTTTCTTTTTTTGGGGGGGGATTTATTCCATCTTTATTGTGCATCAGGGCATACATGATAAACATAGGTCATCCTCACTAGCCACTCATCTGCTGTCCTTCTCTGGGTGAACAACCTCTGTAGGAAATTCTAAATTTAGCCCAAGAGATCAGGATCAAGAAGGGAGGAAAAAAAAAAAAAAGGCCGAAGCCACATCACCATCCTGCTATATCTCTATCTTAAAAGCAACACCTGACATCACCGAACACTCACGTGCACGTGACAGTCCCATGCAGGAGACATGGGGCTCTGCTAGGGAAATCACTTGTTCTGCTAATGAATTTTTTTTCCCCCATAAAAGGACACCTGGCTCCCTGATACAGATGTGGAATTACAGAATGTCTCGAGGACTAAGCACAAGCCTGTTTCTTTCCAACAAGGTTATAATCCCATTCCTTGCTTCAGTACACTTTTTTTCATACACTCAAAAGTTGTTCTAAAACTCCAGAAACGTGAGTACCTTTGTCACATCCTGGGCACTCAAACACCACCCAGTGAGCTTCCCGCCAGCAGACACAGGCCTTGACAAACCAGTCCCTCGCTGGAAGTCCTGAGACTGGGCAGTGTCAGAAGGTTGCAGGTTCATGCGTAGTTTGTACATGTGATCGAGCGCTTGTGTGAGGAAAGCCCCGCTGGTGTTGATCTCCATCAAGGTCAGATTATCCAGCTTGGCGTGTGTCTCCTGCTGTCTCATGAAGCTGTTGGCAGACACCCGGAGCTTGGCTATACGAGTGTCCCGCACGTCCTTGATCAGGGTCCAGATCTCATCTGCTTTCAGGATGTAGTCCAAAGCGTGATTTAACAGGAGTTTGATGAGCTCCATGTAGTAAGGGCTGGACATAGGGGTAAAAGTTCCTTCATTTCATTCATGATCCCTAATCTTCTCCAACTTTTCCACGTCCATCCACTGGGGCTGGTGGGGCAGGCGGTGAGCAGCCGACACTTCTGTCTCTGTTTCCGGTTGATCCCCAGCCACATAGGCACCTGCACTGGTAAGCCGGGGATTGAAAGGCCCCAGGCCACCCTCGATGAGGTGGATCTTGTCCAGACTGAAGTTCAGGATTATGGTGACCAGATCCTATTCGGCCAGAAACCCCACTTCGGCCGCGACCAGGGCTGTGCCCATGGCCAGCCCGAGACTCGCCAAAAATTAACAGATCTTATCATATCAGGTATGTTGGCATAGATGTGCGGACAAAGAAATTCTTCATGCCGCTTTCTGTAGTATAAACTGGCATAAATATCTTGTAGAACAATTTGGCGATACCCAGTAAACATGAAGCCGTGACTACCCTGTGAGCAGCAATCTGCTTTTCAGGAATCTCATAGAGAAAACACGAGCTCACGGGGATGTGAAGATGTCTATTATATAAGAACGAATGGAAACAAACTATCAATTGGGTAAATGGAAAGTAGTTTATTCAAACACTTGAACACAAAGAGCTGCTAAAACAAATGATTTACATCTACATAGTTCAACATGGATAAATCTCAAGTATATAATTTTGAGTTAAAAAAAAAAGCAAGTTGTAGAAAATGTGTTCAATATGATGCCATTTATTTAAAACTTAAAAAACCCATAGGACAACACTCTATGTTGTCTTTTTGATATATACAGATGTCGAAAGTACACCACGTCGGGGAATAATACTGGCTACAGCAGGTGCTGGCAGGACCCCACCCATATTCCCTCCAAGCTCATTATTCCTGAACCCTCCAGCTTCTTAGTTCAAACACCTTCCACTCTACCTGAAGGCTGGAGGAGAATGCTCAGCCCCTCACGGGTCAGGCCTGAATGCCAAGGAGTCTACAACCAACGACAAAGGGAGTTGATGGGTAAACACCCCAGCTTCCTTAGCCCTCAGATGGAAAAACTCTGAGGCTTGTCTACACAGGCCCCCAAAGTCCCTTATGGCATTGAGCCCCAGTTGCCCACAAGGATAACCTGCTCATCAGCACTGCATTGACTTCTTTTCCTTCCCAGTATCACTTCCCCACCCCACAATTCTCAAATAAGCTACTTGCACTCAAATCCTTGCCTCTGGATCTGCTTCTAGAGGATCTCATACTAAGATGTTACCACCATCAGGAGACGGGCTACCTCTGCAAAAGGAAGACGGGGGAAGAGATTGGGGGCACATTTTCATTGTATTCATCATGATTTACTTATTTTAGAAACCTGAAGCAAATATTAGCAAAATGGTAGGGTAGTGGACTCATAAGTCTTATTTTATTTTGTGTATTTTCTGGGTTTTAAAATGTTTCATATTTAAGAATTAAAAAATTAGAATAAAGTAAATGCTGACTAAATCTGTGATAAGCAGAACACCAGTTCTGTATTTAATTAGACCCTGCCAGGGCCATCTCTAAGGTGGTCGAGGTCTCAGGCAACTACTTTTCATTTTGATTTGAAAATGCATATAAAATTCATGGGCCTTCCAAAATATACAAGCAGCTCATGCAGCTCAATATCAAAAAAACAAACAACCCAATCCAAAAATGGGCAGAAGACCTAAATAGACATTTCTCCAAAGAAGATATACAGATTGCCAACCAACACATGAAAGGATGCTCAACATCACTGATCATTAGAGAAATGCAAATCAAAACTACAATGAGGTAGCACCTCACACTGGTCAGAATGGCCATCATCAAAAATCTACAAACCATAAATGCTGGAGAGGGTGTGCAGATAAGGGAACCCTCTTGCACTCTTGGTGGGAATGTAAATTGATACAGCCACTATGGAGAACAGTATGGAGGTTCCTTAAAAAACTAAAAATAGAACTACCATATGACACAGCAATCCCACTCCTGGGCATATACCCTGAAAAACCTATCATTCAAAAAGAGACATGGGATTCCCTGGTGGCGCAGTGGTTAAGAATACGCCTGCCAATGCAGGCGACACAGGCTCGAGCCCTGGTCCGGGAAGATCCCACATGCCACGGAGCAGCTAAGCCCATGCGCCACAACTACTGAGCCTGCACTCTAGAGTCCACGAGCCACAACTACTGAGCCGTGTGCCACAATTACTGAAGCCCGCTTGCCTAGAGCCTGTGCTCTGCAACAAGAGAAGCCACTGCAATGAGAAGCCCATGCACTGCAACGAAGAGTAGCCCCTGCTCGCCACAACTAGAGAAAGCCCGCGCGCAGCAACGAAGACCCAATGCAGCCAAAAATAAATAAATAAATATATTAAAAAACAACAAAAAAAAGAGACCTGTACCACAATGTTCATTGCAGCACTATTTACAATAGCCAGGACAGGGAAGCAACCTAAGTGTCCATCGACAGATGAATGGATAAAGAAGATGTGGCACATATATACAATGGAATATTACTCAGCCGTAAAAAGAAACAAAATTGAGTTATTTGTAGTGAGGTGGATGGGCCTAGAGTCTGTCATACAGATTGAAGTAAGTCAGTAAGTCAGAAAGAGAAAAACAAATACCATATGCTAACACATATATATGGAATCTAAAAAAAAAAAAAATGATTCTGAAGAACCTAGGGGCAGTACAGGAATAAAGACGCAGACATCGAGGATGGACTTGAGGACGAGGGGAGAGGGAAGGGTAGGCCGGGATGAAGTGAGAGAGTGGCATGGACATATATACACTACCAAATGTAAAACAGATAGCTAGTGGGAAGCAGCTGCATAGCACAGGGAGATCAGCTCAGAGCTTTGTGTCCACCTAGAGGGGTGGGATAGGGAGGGTGGGAGGGAGATGCAAGAGGGAGGGGATATGGGGATATATGTATACATATAGCTGATTCGCTTTGTTATACAGCAGCAGCTAACACAACAACGTAAAGCAATTATACTCCAATAAAGATGTTAAAAAAAAAAAAAATTCAGGCTTCCCTGGTGGCGCAGTGGTTGAGAGTCCGCCTGCTGATGCAGGGGACACGGGTTCGTGCCCCGGTCTGGGAAGATCCCACATGCCGCGGAGCAGCTGGGCCCGTGAGCCATGGCCGCTGAGCCTGTGCGTCCGGAGCCTGTGCTCCGCAACGTGAGAGGCCACAACAATGAGAGGCCCGTGTACCGCAAAAAAAAAAAAAAAATTCATGGGCCCATGTGAAGCAAAGTGATTTATCAATGACAATTTAGAATAATAGGTAGAGAGGAGCTATTTTTGTATTTGTTATTGTCCATCAGGGCATGGAAAGATTTGATTCATCATAGTGTCAGGCATCATCTATTCCTATCAGATACAGACACCATCTCTTTGTGTTCTTTATTGTTAATTGCACTGGACCTAGATAATTTTGTGTCTCCCATGCATGAAGAAAGGTAGCAATGATGTTATTATAATGCATGGCTCTTCAGACCTGCTTGTGATTTGCAGTTCCCTAATACCATTTATTTAATTCTGGTTACAGCATCACTCAGGAACACATTAGTTCAAGGAATGTCCATCCCCTGTCCAGCATGTCTCAAGATGGATCAGGGAAAGCATGGCATTGCCAAGGGCCCCCGGTATAGGGAACAATAGGCTCAAAAACCCTTGGAGAAAAAGTAAGTCTCCTTGAGGACTGCCTGACATGTGGCATAGAGCCCGTGGAAGATACGGGGTGTCTCCGCTGGGGTCCAGCAGTGGGGTCACATGGACTAAAGGATGCCTGTCACCACCCCTGGCGCCTTCAAGTGCATGGGCCAGAGGTAGTACCATGGTTGGAGCTCAAGTCCAGAGGGTCAGCAGTGGACCACCAGTAATCCAGCACCCAGAACTCATCCTCCTTCAGTGACCCAAACAAGCCCCAATTCAGCACCATTCTGGCAGCCAGTCTCACAGGATCCAATGAAAGAAATGCTACACTACCAGCAGGAGAAAACTGCTGCCAGGACACCCTCGTGGAGCCAGAGCTGAGCCACAGGACCCACAGACACGAGGTCCAGAGCTCCTCGAGGCAACAGCAAGGGTAGAGGGTCAGAGAGAAACAGAAGCCCCCCAGAGTCCTGGTCCTGGCTCACGGCAGCACTGCCAGCCCACTGGCGTCAGACATCACAGGGGGACTGTGAAATTTTTGAGGAAGTCACCTAAAACCCAAGGCCCCCTAAGTGTGGGGTACGGGGCAGAGGGCCATTTGTCCCTGTCTAAGGGTAGAACAGTCACTCACCTCACAGATCTCTACCTGTTTCGTATGTATACATTTGGTATTCACCCTTGATCGGGAATTCTTTAAAGAGAAGGATTACATCACAAACGTTTTCTGTGTCGGTCACAGACCCCAGCCCCATGCTAGATTCATACCTGATGCCCAGTGGGTAACTGCAGACCCAGGGACTGGCTGAATTGTTTCCCTGGAAGCAGAGTCAGAGAAATGCTGGCTTAGAGGGGGTGACATTTGCAGAAACACCACACAAGAAGCTGATGTTGAATCATTAAATTTCCCCTTTGCGTGAACCTTCTGGTCTGGCGTGCAATCATCAAACAGCCTCTTGTATGACAACTAGGACTCCCGCTGTTCCATCCATATGCTTCTACTCTAACATTCTGAAATATCCTTTTAGCAAAGCCAAAGAATATGGATGTTATCTTCTAGCCTAGAATCTTTTTAATACTCTGAAAAATCGTTTTCTGTATCTATGTCCTAATAATATATCTCATCATCTTTTTGCGACGAATGTATGTTTCTGTGTGTGTGTGTGTGTGTGTGTGTGTGTGTATCTGTGTGTATTTCTTCCACTGGCTTTCATGGGAAAACACTGAAACAATTAATTGCTCTACCCAGGCTTCTACTTCTCTTTCTCTCTCCTGCTCTCAATCTTCTGGCCAATTTAGCCTTTCCCTCCTGTTTTGCCATTTCACAGTGAAACGGCAGTGTTTCCACTTTTGAGTGTCATTTCATTACATTTCTAAAGCAACAATCCTGCATCCCCAAATTAACTCTTGTCTGGCTGGAAGTGTAAATGGCTTATGAACGCATAATGCACTTCGTCAAAAAAAAAAAAAAAATCCTCACTGTAATGTATATTTCCTCCTTGTTGTGCTCCGGGGCATCGATTAATGTCAAAAGCCTGACAATCCCCTGAACACATCCCTTTGACTACTGATACTGGTGTGACATTTCCTGACATGTGGGCAATGTTTTCTACACGTGGCTCACTCCTCTTGCCCTCGATTTCCATGACACTCTTGTACTTGTTTCCTATTCCCTTCTCCTTCTGGGGACAAAGAGTGTAACAGAAGTGGGTTCTTCACAGACTATAAACCCCATGGTATTTCCTTCTCTTTTTCTTTCTTTCTTTCTCTCTCTCTCCTTACTCAAACTTGAAAAATCATAAAACAGGACTATATCAACCCTTTCTCCTACATTCTCCTAGTTATTCAGCAGTTAGGTTCTAAAGAAAGTCTTCACCCACTAAGCTTCCAAAAATGACAAGTTCAGAATAAGAGGCCAAGATTTTCTTAGTTTTTTTTTTTAAAAAATAGACTATATGTAACAAAAAGGACTTCCATTTTCAAAGGATATACATGGAATACTCTCCAAGAACAGAAACTGAGACAAGCAGACCCACCCTGAGTCAGTTAGACAGGGTAGGGTTGACCCCTAGGAAAATAAGCCTGATTCACTTTCCTGTATGCATAGACAGAAATTGTGCCGGGGTGGAAACAGAGAGAGGAGTTCAGAGATGAGTTATAGGGAAATCGTATAATCTGGGTTAACAGGAGACCACAGGCAGCATTTCTTGTTCTAAAGCCCTACTGGCCGCTGGCATTCTGGAAAACCCTTAGAGAGAGCCCCCTGTGTGCGGGCACTCGAGTACTCTGCCCTCATGCCTGCATCCTCTCTTATTCTTCCTAGTTGGAATGTCAGTGGTAACTTCAGTCACAAAAGCATAACTGATGCCCAGTGGGAAAATCTAACATACACTTTTAGAACATAGAATTGTTTACTCACTGGGCAGCCCTACACATCTTGAGATGGATGGAAAACACAAACCAGTCAGAAAGAAACCAAAGGGGAACGCCACTACAAATAAATGGGGAGATTTTTCTTGCATCCCTACAGAGTTTGTGTGAGAAAAAAAAAAATTGCTTGTTTATAGAAATTTGACCTTAAAACCTCAAAACAAAGAAAGACGTAATTTGAAAGAAATGCCTTTTTCTTAGATTTAAAAAAAAAATATATTAGCTTTTCTTTTTTTAATTAATTAATTTAATTTATTATTTTTGTTTATTTATTTATTAGTTTTGGCTGTGTTGGGTCTTGGTTGCTGTGCGCGGGCTTTCTCTAGTTGCTACTTTTTGTTGCGGTGCGCGGGCCTCTCACTGCGGTGGCCTCCCCCGTTGCAGAGCACAGGCTCTAGAGTGTGCAGGCTTCAGTAGACGCGGCGCGTGGGCTCAGTAGTTGTGGCTCGCGGGCTCTAGAGCGCAGGCTCAGCAGTTGTGGCACACGGGTCTAGTTGCTCAACGGCATGTGGGATCTTCCCGAACCAGGGCTGGAACCCGTGTCCCCTGCATTGGCAGGCGGATTCTTAACCACTGTGCCACCAGGGAAGCCCTTTTTCTTAGATTTTTGAATGTCAGTTTTGTAAATGGGTCAAGCCAAAGTGAGCTAAGAGATCAGTAAAATGACTTTTTTTTTCCTCCTAAGAATCAGTCCCACTATTCTTTATCATGCTAGGGTCTTACCCTAGATAAAAATATAGTTGCTCTTAAGATAAACTTGGGGGAGAGGGAGGATAGGGACCTAGAAGGATTACGGTGTTAAAACTTCAAAGCCTTTTGCTATCAAGCACAAATTCTAATTATCATTTAAAGGATACTCTAGAAAAACCTTCCAAAACCAAATCAGGAGAGACATCCAAGGCAGCAAAAGACAACCCGTTGGCAGTCCAAAAAGGATTAGAAGCAAACCCAAGAAAAATCTACATGATGACAAATTGCCCCAGGGTCTTCACCTTTAAGCCCCAGTTAAACACTCCTGACTATGAAATGGCAATTTTGTAAGACAGAAACATTTTCTGAGCTCTAATAAAACATTTCTTCCCTGCTTTCTCTAAATTAATAAATCTAAGAAGAGGCCTCAAAAGTTTTATCAGGGTAGGATTTCTACAAATATAACCCCGGCAACAGCCCCTGGGGTCCCAGGTCAGACGATGCCCAATATTACCCTCGAACGCTTTTCTTCTTTGATATTCCACAGCACTCAGCTACCTGGAGTGCATCTACATAAATCAGCGGAGAGAAAAAGAATTCTAGTAACAGTAAGAACTGCACCGTATTCGGTGATTGAAAACTGCAACTGTGTTTTCCAATCTGTTTGCAATGACAGAGTGTCATGATGTGGAATGAAAACCCGTGGATTAGAGTCCCGGTGCCCATATGCTTATGAGGCCCTGTTTGCATCAAATCCTAAGATGACTTGATTTCTAAGCTGCCTTGTGAGCTGAAAGACATGATGCATTTATTCAAGGAGACTTCTGTAGAGGTGAAGCAGGTGATCCATGGAGACTCTACCATAACTTTTCCCCAAGTGCCATTCATTAAACATGTTCCATCTCATGAACCGTGAATCATTTCATTTTTAAGTACTCTTTTATTTCCTTTAAATTTATTTAAAACTTTATTAGATTCAACTGGCACTGTCCTGACAGACAGCCCGCATTCATTTTAAAACTTCCCAGCGGAGAAGCATAAAACATTTAAAATCTATATTTGATCTGACAACAGCAGCACAGTGTTTGAATTAGAAACAGATTAGACATAATTGAAGATAAAGAGGATGCAAGCACCACTCCCATTTTGGTGAAGTGGGCTTTAAATTATCAGATTCATCCAGAATACATTACCGAGAAACATTGAATTGTTATCTGTAGACAGGCTTTTCTAAGAGTTTACAATTTCTCAGTTCAGTGAAGCTTACCACCAGCTTGTTATCAGGAAAAAAAACAAAAAATCATTCGGTTCAGAGCACATAACTGATCTCACCTCAAAAAGTACACATTTCCTTCTGATAACAGACACTTCATTGGACAGCCAAGGGGGTATTTCACGCACAATCTTTTCAGGTCCTTCCACTTCCTAGGTAATTCCTGAGGAGGCTACAAACAGGCATTGTTTACCAACAGGGCTCCCTGCCAAGCCTGCCTCCATCTTTAATTAAACATCCCACAGGACACACACCCTCACTCACACCCGCATGGCCACGCACAAGCATGTGCACGTGCGTGTGCGTGCCACGTGTGTGCGTGCATGCACGTGCAAGAGTGTGTACACACACGCACAATCTTGGCTTTGCCAGAGTCCTTCCACCATTCTCATTAGTAATGGAGCTGCAGTTCTTCCCGGTGTCTCGTCGTCGCAGAAAGACTTCAGAAAGGAGTCAGGGAGGTCAGGAAAGTAAGTAAAGGGAGGCTTTATGTAAGTGATAGTACCCTCCCAAGGTGAGAGCAGGCAGTTTCAGGTGAGTAGCTGCCCTGAGTTTCTTTGGCAAACCGGTTATGTGGGACGTACAAATGAAGGGGAGGAATATTCACTGGGGACGGAGGGGTTTGGGGTTCGTATCCCCTGATTTTCATCCCAGCACCACCTTCCCCAGGGGAGGATTCTTGTCCTCATTTAGCTTTGATCGGAAGTGTCATGGCATCAGTGCCTGATGGGTACTTCTTATCTGCAAGGCTAATTTTATCGTAATGAGAGAATAGCGAGCAAAGGGTTACATTCGGACACTGGAGATTCCCGCCTTTTCCCACCTTTCTTTGTGTGTCTCCAGGACACTTATCACCCCAAAATGTGTGGTTTTCTATCAGTCTGGAGGTTCCTGCTTTTCTTTGTCTGCCCAAGGACCCCCGCTGTTTACAAGATGTGCGGTTTCCTGCCACCTGGTCCCTACCTCCCTTTCTCTGCCTGCTGTAACACACTCATTATACAAAGAAAATTTGCTACATTTAACTAATGAGAGTTAAATAAGTTAAGTTTGGATACAATAGCTTGCTATGTTTGCAGGGGGTGGTTTGTTTTCACAAACAAAATCAGACTTTGGAACATAAGTCAGACTAACAAAACCAGAAAAATAATTCCAGTAAGATGAGAATAACAGTGTGAATCTGTCTAGGTTACTTTCTTCTCATTCAATATATTTTTACTAATTTTCAATGTAAGACATATAAATACTCCTATAAAGCAACAAATCTCAAGTTTTTTAAAGACAAAAATAAGGAAAGAGGAAAGGAGAAGAAATGCTGAATTATTTTGGAACAATTGCGGGTCCAGCTAGACTGTGAAAAGCTCAGAACCCTTTCAGTTAAGCCAAATCTTGAACTTTAATTTTGAATCCAAAAATTTCCAGTGTTAAGAAAGCAATGATTTTTGAAAAAAAATCTTGAAACTTGAAAAACTTAGAAGTACTTTGTGATTTCCAAGTAATTTAGATTATCAAGATTTAAATCAGGGAGAATCTTCAAGATGTAAGGGTTAGTATGTGTGCATGAGAGTGTGTGTGTGTTTGTGTGTGCCCACGTGTGCATGCTATTAAGAAAGCTGGTTAGGCTGAAAGTCAGAAAGTACTTTTTAACTGCATAATTCCTAGAAGGCAGCCTTCTAAGTTAGGAAAGAACAGAGATTTGGGAGTCGGACAGACCCGTATTTAAATAATAATGCTTGATGACTGACCACAGGCAAATTACTGGACCTGATTCTTCCTCAAGTGAGGAAAATACCTCCTTCCAGGCTGCCAAGGTTTAAATGAGGCCACATCTGTTAAAAAGCTTCATACTGTGCAAGCTCTAATTTAGTACCTAAAACCTTATGTCCTGCTCACAGAATGTTAAAACTTGGGGTTGTGCTCCTCAAATGTAGTTTGAATAATAAAAATACCCAAGTGATGATGAAACAAAAAACGCATTTTACCATACACGTTTACCCAACACAAATGATTTTAAAAACATGTATTTAAAATGTAAATACAGAGCTATCAGAGATCTTCCTTTTCAGAGAGTTTGCCCGATGAGCTGAACCAGGGGAACTTTCTACAACACAGTGAGTTTGGAAAGTAGACATCTTCCATCCCAGGTAAATCTTGTGTCTGTTAAAGGATACTTTGATGGCTCTGATGATTCTGGAATTGTATTTAAATTAGGGTCATTTGTCTGAAATTTTTTCTTAACCTAGCCTATATGCCTGACTGATTATAAAAGTCTTTGGTAAATGATGGTAAATACTGGGAGAACAATGTCCTTGACAAATTCATATTCTTCGAAGATTTTTCACTCCTTTATTTCAAAAAGTTCTCACTGCTATACCACTGAGTCTAATCATTTCCCTTCTCCAGAATGCTGAAGTTCTACCAAGTTGTTTTCCTTGAAGAACCAAAATATCCTTTGTTCTCCCTGACAGCATATTCCTTTGATGTCTCTGGGAGTCTGTTCCTCAGCCTGGAAAATAATAATAATGCTCTTGCCAAATCTGATACTTAGTTTTAGACACATAAATTTGCTGCATCCAATCATGCATCCATGCAAGCAAGTCTTTCCACCTCAGAAGCCATGCCATCACATTTTCTTATCACTGCAGATTGCATCCACGTAAGCACTCTTAGCTTCCTTCAACCGTTTTCCCTGCCCTTTAAAATTGAGCTCTCAGGCAAATGCAGCAATTTGAAACTGCAGGCTAGCCCACCCATTTTCATAGCTAACTCATGTTCCCTCAAATATCATGCTTTATTTCCATAGGGATGTGTTTTCTTAATGTTTTTATTTTCTCTTTTTTGTACCGTATTTCCTCAAGTCTGTCAAAGAGTAAAAATCATTTCAAAATTTGAAGCAACTTTGCAAGAAAGAGAGAAATCCCGTGATACAGATTCACTCTGAGGGCAGTCGCAGAATCATTTCCAACTAGGATGCACCCTCTGAGTTTTTATTAGAGTCAAAGCAGCCCTGATTATGACATGAGAATGGATCACAGTCACAAATCAGGTGGCCATAATCTGAGTGCAGCTGGGAGCTTTAATTTCTTTTAAGGTAGTATTTTGCTATTTTTTGGGTGACAAGCAAATTTTGCATTCAAGAGAAGAAAATGGAATTTGTTCTTTAGAGAAAACCCTCCATTTAGTTGGGAGTGACCACTCTGATAAGCCCTTTTAGTCATGTAAAGATAATGTGAAAGCTTACCCAGTGTTCTCGGAAAGACCCTGAGGTAGAGAAGTGACCCAAAGGCCAGGGCTTCAGCATGAGAGGTTGAGTATCCTGTTTATAATGTCAATTGGGCTTCTTAGCAGCACTGTTCTCTGTGGAGTCTCAGCAGACTATCCCCCATACCCAGATTTAGACCACCTACAGCCTGGGAGATCTTGTGTCTTTTGGATTCCAGGTATTTTCTTGTGGGAGGCTGGGACCTGAGGCTGAACTCTCAGGGATTTGCAGATCATATCTCCTCCTCTCCCGACTCTGGTGACACAGTGAAGACCCTGGATTATAGCCTTGGTACCAGCCCAGCCTGGATGGGAAGTGTCCCCAACAGGGTATTACCCACAGCTGAATGAGTCCATCATCATAGGGAGATGCATGGTGAACTCTCACTGGGGCCGTGGGAAGTCCTTCTGGAGGAAAGGGATCTGCCCCACTGTCAATCACCCAGAAGCAGGAAATGAGTGGGCATGCACTGGAGGATGGCAGGACAGGTTCTCTCTGGAACTGGGAGCTGATTGGACTCCAGGTCGGAACGCCTGGGAATTCCCATTGTGGAGGCTGAGCTGCCCCCACCACTGGGATGCCTCTGGGGATTAGGAAGGAAGATTTTTGGCTTGTGGGCTTTAAGAGTGGCCCCTGCTGATGCTGTGAACCACTCTGTGTTCACAAGCCTGACCAAGTTACTCAGAGGAGAAGTAAGGAGGGCAATGGTCCCTCCCCAAGGCTAGAATAAGCATGCGCTGGAGGTGGGCTGGGAAAAGGCAGGTGAGCTCATCAAAGTGGCTATCTCTTGGGAATCATCAGTAGTATGGGCAGATTCTGGCATCAAGACAAGAAGGCTGAACAGAAAGAAAAACTAGAGGGACTTGTTCTCAGGAACACTGGCATCTGGTTGTCAGGAGCCCAGATTCCTGGGCAGTTCACAGTGATAACTGAGAAGATACTTTGAGGGGCCTTCATTTCTGGAAAGAAAGCCAATGGGAGCTCATGTTGTAATAATCTGGGTAGAAAAGGATGGGTTATTTCATTTTGTCACAAAATGGTCAAGCAGTAGACAGATGGGCTGAGTTTTAACAATTACTATGGGGTCTATTTGTGACATGAAAGGTACTAAAATCAGATCACCTGTAAAAGACAGACAAGAAATACTTATTCCTTTTTCCTTTTCTCCAAATTCAGATAGATCTCCTTTTCTGAGATTTAAGAGTAGAACCAAAAGGTCTCAACCAAAAGGTCTCTACCCAAAGGAATATGATAGTATATCAAGACAAAGCATTAATAATGGCCTAGTGCATGTAGAAGAAAATTTATGACATATCTTTATTGGCACTTCTTTTGCGGAATGCGGGCCTCCCACCGCTGTGGCCCCTCCCGCTGCAGAGCACAGGCTCCGGACGCGCAGGCCCAGCGGCCATGGCTCACGGGCCCAGCCGCCCCGCGGCATAGCGGGATCTTCCCGGACCGGGGCACGAAGCTGTATCTCCTGCATCAGCAGGCGGACCCTCAGCCACTGCGCCACCAGGGTAGCCCCCTTTACTGGCACTTCTAATCCCTGGAAGTACAATGCTCTTACCCTGAGTGTAGCCACTCACAAACGAAGGCGTGCTGTGGGTCACAGTACACTGTCCTTTCACAGATCCTGTTTTTCACAGTAGAAAGCCAGATTCACCAAATATTTTTTGTACCAATACCTTTCATCAGTGAAGAGCTAAGTGTAATACTTAGCTTTGAGAATGGAAGTATAAATAGAATGTTCAGCCACAAAAGATATACACCTTCCCAAAGACAGGGATATAAGGGAGATAAACTCCTAATATCCCTCCCTTCTCCATGACTCAGTGAGTCTACTGCTGATTCTACAGCATCTCTGCTTAATTCTGATCTTTCACAGCTCATACAAAGTCAGGTGTGAGTCAATAGCAGCCAGAAACAGGATTTGCTAGAAATGAGGCCTCAGATCTAGAAGCACAACTCTATCTAGCTCCCCTTACATTCTCTCAGTTTCAATAAAATTTTGTATGATTCTCAAGCTCTTTAGTATTTACCCCTACATAACAGTTAGATTCATTTAAAGTGAGATATGGTTTTCAACTTGAGTCATCTTTAGGCCATTTGTGAATGAGCTTTGCGTAATTCAGGGGGAAAATGTTCAACATATTGAACAAGTTTGATAAAAAGACACATAGCTTGATTCAATTTTTATTTACTGTTTTTACAGCTTTATTGAGGTATAATTGTCATACAATAAACTGCACCTATTTAAAATGTGCAATTTAATTTTAATTGATGTATATACCCATGAAACCATCACCACAATCAAAATAATAAACATGTCTATCACCCTCCCAGATTGCCTCATGCCCCTTTGTTTGACTCAATTTTTAACCAAGGAGAATATACCCACAAGGTCTTTCCTATACTCCCTGTCTCAGAAAGTCAAATTGCCAAGAAATCGATTTCTGAGCCTTATTTGGCTTTTATTTGGACAAGTTGAACAAATACACACAATCTGTTGACAATGCATTCGTGAGAGTACAAGAAATCTGTCTTTAAATTGCATCTTCAAAGAAGACATTTCCACAGTAAACTCTATTTGTCCCAGGAAGTATTAGACTACTTGAAAGATGGAAATTGAAAAGTAAGCAATCATACTTTGAAAGGTCCCTGGTTTTCATCTCTTACAGGTCTGCAAATTTCTCAGAAGCTAAACTTGAGAAAACAACAGATTTCTGACGTGGGCATTACAGCTTCCGCCCTGCCTCAGACTCAGTGATGGAGGTGAAACCCCAACCTTGAGTTTTATGTTGGGGGAACCACATTCCCAACTGGCTTCTAGTTAAATGTTATTTAAGAATTGTTTGATAAAAATATTACTGTTCCAGATAATGTCAATAGCAATGTTGATAATATGATAAAATGATATCTTCCTTCTATGGTCTCTGCCTCAGTTGGAATCCAATTTTCCTGGCTCTGCTGCTACTAACTATGAGTGCCCCTAGGTAAGACATTTAACATCTCCAAGACTCAGCTTCCTCGTCTATAAAATGGGATTCATGATAAGATAGGGTTTCCTTGAGGATGAGATAATATAATAGATAATTAACGTCAGCTATTATTGTATACGTATTGCTTTTGCTAATTGTGCTATAGGCTAGAAATGAAAGATAAAAGCCTCAAACTTCAGGGTTGCTGACATCCTGGAGCAAGTATTTACTACCCATCAATCTTTAGTGGAGCCGGCTATCTTCTGGTGGTACCTGGACACCTGCCTATGGCCAAGAGGTAACCTGCTCTCTGGATCATTTTGGTTTAGGGAGAGAAGGGGGGGACACTCACTGCCAGGGATGAAAGTTCCTCCCCAAACTCAGCTTCCTGAGGATGGAATTAGCCCCACCTTTCCCTGGAAGACCTCGATATTACAGTACAGTACTCATGTTTTCTTGCAAGGCCCCAAGGAAGCAGTCCTCTAAGTTTGACGTGGTCCCATGGGGGTCCAGCCTGTCCTTTGTGAACAGCCCTGAAAAAAATAGAAAGAGTTCCAGTTGGAACAGCTCTCTTGAATTGTTTCACATCGTAAATTATAATCATTAAAAAGTGTCCATCTTAGTTCTGGAGCTTATCCTAAGGAAATCCTCCAAAATGAGAAACAACTTAAAAAAAAAAAACAAAAACCACATACATAGGCTATACCTCCAAAAAAAAGGAAAGTATACCCAACACAGAGGCTAACAGTGAAAAATTCCAAAACATAATGCAATATCTAAAATTCTGGCACATCCATGGGCTAGGCTATAATGCAGAAATTAAAAATTATGTAGAAATGTTTCTGCTGTAATATTAAGTTAAAAAACATTTGATTTATTGCACATAAAATCTAACTTCATAAAAGTATATATAATATGAGCAAATGAAAGCAGTTTTATGTTAAGAGAGTAGGTGATATTTTTCTCTTATTTTCCAGACTTTCTATAAGCTTTTCTTATTGCATTTTTTTAACTGTATAAAAGGGTAGCTTCCCAGATAGCTTCAAAAGAAATTGTGACGTCCAGGATCTTTTCTACAGTAAAGAAAGTTGTATGCAAGTACTTACATGATGTGTGAGTGTTATTGTTTTGTGGACTTTTTTGCTTCATCATGGGTGGATAGGGGAGCTGTCATGCCAGAGTTTGCCTGGTAACCAAAAAGAATCCCTCAGGGGAAGCATCCCAGTTGTAAGAGATTTGTAACTGTAAATATGGCAGTTAAAAAGTAACCAGAGGGCTTCCGTGGTGGCACAGTGGTTGAGAGTCCGCCTGCCGATGCAGGGGACACGGGTTCGTGCCCCGGTCCGGGAGGATCCCACATGCCGCGGAGCGGCTGGGCCCGTGAGCCATGGCCGCTGAGCCTGCGCGTCCGGAGCCTGTGCTCCGCAGCGGGGGAGGCCACAGCAGTGACAGGCCCGCGTACCGCAAAAAAAAAAAAAAGTAACCAGAAAAAGGGGAGCCTGGCAGATCTGGCTCCAGGCAAAAACGGAGGTAGTTTTGTATGGTGTAGAGAAAAAATGGCTGTGGGGTATTACAGATCTGTGTTCAACTCTGCGACCTTGGGACAACCAATTCTAGTGCAGTTCAAGTTACTTAACTTATCTGCACCTCAGCTTCTTCATCTGTGAGATGTTAGTAATTATGATTATCCTCCCCCAGAAAGCTCTAGTGAGAACTTTAGTTTGGTTTACTGTACTAGTTTCTGGGGATAAAATAATGAATAAGATACCAGCCTTGCTCTCAAGGAAGAAACATGGGAAGAGGATTCTAAGCAGGGGGTGAGGCATAAGTAGAGACGAGAAGAGTGATATCCCCGTGCTGTGGACAATTACTAGCACATCAGTATCATAAGGTACCGCAGAGCTAGAAAACTACAGAGGTAGGGAGGAAACAGACTGATATGTCCCATACCATTAAACTTTACCCTGAATGTAACAGAGAACCACTAAAGGATTTTGTGCGGGAGAGTTGGAACCTTTTTTTTTTCATTGATGTAAACAGTCCTATGAAGGATAAGGTTCAAGGCACAGAAATCAAGTGAGAGGCCACTGGGTGGTGCAGTGAGAGATGACGACCGAATGGGTCCCATCTCCTCCCTACTCATTCCCACCACAGACCCAAGAGCCGCCCCAGATTGGTTAGTGGTTAGTAGCAACCTTGACTACTCACTCTCACATCCCACATCCTTTCAATCAGCAAATGCTCTAGTTGGTCCCACCTCTAGCTTAGAGCCAGAATCCAGTGATTTCTTGCCATTTCCACTGTTTGGCACTCTGGTTGATATACGCCCATTATCACCTCTTGCCTGGAATACTGCAGTAGCACCCTAACCCTTCTCCCTGCTTCTGCTTCTCCCTCTTTAGGCTTCCTTCAACACAGCAGCCAGAGGGATCCTTTTAAAACACGGCAATCATGTCATTCCTCTCCCCAAAACTCCCCAGTGCCTCTTTATCTCCCCCTTGCTTCCTTTTCTTCTTTTCACCTTCTACTTCTAGGCGATTAGTGGATAAATATATGTTAAAGGAATGATTAAATGGTGAAAGTCGTGATCTAAGTGGTAGAAGAGGGAAACAGTGGAAAAAAGACATTTTTGAACATGACGTTGGAGGTGAAATTGACCAGATTCAATAACTGGCGAAATGTTTAGAATGAGGAGTTAGGACAACCCGCAGGTGTCTCACCTGGGCACCTGGATGGGTTGGTGGTGCCATAACTTGAGCAAGGGAGAGAGGCAGTGAAGCAGGCATGAGGCATGGAACATCTTGAATGAGAGGGCCCTGGTGGGGGCACAAGTGCACGCATCCGGTGGACAGCTGGGGACAGAGGTCACAAATGTCCCTTCTGCCCAACCAGATTTACCATTGCCTGGGTTCCACATGATAATGGAGAGGGGCAAAGTCCAGTTCAGAAAGTCTCAAACTTCAGGGTACATAAGAATACCCCTAGGGATGCTTACTCAAAGTCCAAATTTCCTGCCCTGTTGATTCTGATTCAGTAAGAGCTGCAGGGAGCCCAGGAATCTGCATTTTTATCTAGGGCCCAGGGGATTCTGATGCAGGTGACCTGCAGTCCATACTTTAAGAAATGACGACCTTGATCTTCTCTCTCACTTTGGTCCCCTTCATTGCCCCCAGCTGACTGAAAAATAGATTTACATTCCTATCGTTTTTAAAAACCTGGGTGCCGTCAGATGGAAACACCAACACCTGAGTAACACATAAACCGCATTATTTGCATGTATTTGATAAGGAATTTTATGATAACATTATATGTCATAATTATATTATAGAATGCAGTAGCAGATTCCAGTGAGTTACACATAATTATATTAAAAGCAGTATTTAGGGCTATTATATTGTTTGTCGAATTGTTGTAATTTCGTTAAGTATAGGAACCTATAATGGATTAAATTCAGAAACAGTGAAGTTTTACAGTGGTTCCCCTTGAAAAGTATTAAAGAATATGGGGTTTGTATTGTTCTGTTGTGTTCCAGTTAGAGACTAAACACAGTAGGGAATTAGTTGCAATCTGGCTTGCACAACCCTCTTTGGTTTTGTCCCACCCTCTCCTCCAAACCTACCACCTTCATTAATCACTTACTCCAGTCTCCCTGGGCCTAATCCCCCACCTCCCAGACATCCTCAGCTTCTCTCTGCTATGCTCTCCATTCATTGAAAAATACAACATCTCATTTTCTCAGAGCCTCAGGGGTCCAACCTCAGTTTGCTTTTTCAGAGTGTCCTGGCAGGTTCAACATTAGATGATGACCCTGGTTAGGGAAAGCAAGGCCCGTGTATCAGCAACATCCCCTGCAGCATCAGCAGCACCTGGCAACTCTCTGGGCCTGCAGACTCTCCGACCACACCCAATGTAACCTACTGAATCAGGATCTGCCTTTAAACAAGATCCCCAGGTGATTCCTCTGCACCTGCAAGTTTCAGAAGTCTAGAGTAGACCAACTTTCCAGATGAGGAAACCAAGACCCAAAGAGGTGAGCTCACTGGCCTAGGGCCCTACAACTGGTGGTTAGCAGGGTCATGCTAGAACAAGAAAGAAGCTTTTACTAGTTTACTAATAGCTACAATTAAGCACCAACTATGTGCTTTACATACCTTTTCTCTTTTAAGCCGCTCAACAACCCCACAATGAGGTTATTAGTGCTCCCACTTTCCCAAGCAGAAACCAAGACTCAGAGATGGAAACTTAGTCAAGGTTAGAGTTAACCGAGGCTCAATACCAGATCTTTCCAACTCCAACTCTATTTTCCCAAAACAGTGCTTTTCATTTCTAACCCTTCAAAAACAAATGGTTGGGATGCCAGTCAATCAGGCTCATGAAAGAATTATTTCTCTGCATTCGGGATCTGTCCTTGGCCCTCCCAGCCCAGGACCAAAGGGCTCATGAGCTCTTTTTTCTGAAAGAGACGGATTATGTCTTCTTACATCCACCAGCTCTCTTACTTTTCAAAGTATTTTACATTATTTCCTCCAACTTCCAAGCCTTCACACTGGTGTGGTGGTTAATTTTATGTGTCAACTTGATTGGGCTAAGGGATCCCCAGATAGCTGGTAAGGCACTATTTCTGGGTGTGCCTACGAGGGTGTTTCTGGAATAGATTAGCATTGAAATAGTAGACTGAATAAAGAAGATTCCTCCTCACCAGTGTGGATGGGTGTCATCCAATAGTTGAGGTCCCAATAGAACAAAAAGGAAGAGTGCAATTTCTTCTCTCGTTTCTTGAGCTGGGACATCTGCACCAGTGGCATT
>NW_006786512.1:1816084-1837849 GCF_000442215.2 Lipotes vexillifer
GCATTCCTGGGTCTCCAGCTTCAGACAGCAGATCGTGGGACTTCTCAGCCTCCATAACTGTGTGACCAAATTCCTATAATAAATAAAATTTTTTTAAGATTTATTATTTATTTTTGGCTGCACCGGGTCTTAGTTGCAGCACGTGGGATCTTCATTGAGGCGTATGGGATTGTTCGTTGCAGGGCGCCAGCTTCTCTCTAGTTGTGGTGTTCGGGTTTTCTCTTCTCTAGTTGTGGCAGCAGGCTCCAGGGTACTTGGGCTCTGTAGTTTGAGGCACACGGGCTGTCTAGTTGAGGCGCACAAGCTCAGTAGTTGTGGCACATAGGCTTAATTGCCCTGTGGCATGTGGGATCTTTAGTTCCCTGACCAGGGATTGAACCCACGTCCCTTGCATTGTAAGGCGGATTCTTTACCACTGGACCACCAGGGAAATCCCAATAAATAATTTTTTATCCTATTGATTCTGTTTCTTTGGAGAACCCTGACTGATGCAACTGGGCTGAGATGTGTTCCAGTTAACTACAGATTGACTCAGCTGCAGCTCTCATTTGAATGCACAGTTCCATCTTAGAACCAAGGGGAGCCCCACACAGCCCTCACTCCCCCATACCCATAGGAAGCAGAGGACCCTGTAGAAAGATTGAAATTTGCAGTGAAGATAACTGTACTCTATTTACCTTCCATGTTGCTCTGGCAATGTTTTCTTCCATTCAACTTTCCACCGTGGAATTCCTTGAAACAATCCTCACAGCTGCTTCTTGAATGGGCCATCTTATTTTTTATTTTTATACTGACCTTTTTAATCCCTTTCTTTTTCATGCTTTCCTCAGTGTTTCCCATTAGCTTTTTTCAAATCCCTGATACTCATGGGCCCATGTTTTTCATCTCTTTTTCTCTGCACCCTAAGTCTTCACTATAGTCCCATTTCTTGGTGATCCAATCTCACTAATATCTCTCATCTCATGTGAAACAATAATTGGGAACAACCAACTTTAGAGTTCTATAATTCCACAGCTTGTGCATCTGTGAATCTGAGGCAAACTTAGCCAATAAAAAAAAAAAAAAGAAGTGAAAGAAAAAAACCCCAAAAACTCAGCTCCTACAAACAATTTCCAGATTCAAGAACTGAGTTTGAATTCCTAAATAATCCATGATATTCTGGCAACTTGGCCTCTACCATTCTTCGTTGGCTATGAACTTCTACCTTCCTCAGGGCATTTTTCTTCAGGATAAATATTTAATTCAATGTAATATACACGGAACAGTTATTTGAAACAAATGAAGTGAGTAAAATGTAACGGTAGAGGGGCCAACAATGGGAAGTGAATATTTTGCTGTCAATTAATTATTAATTAAATAAATTAAATTAATTAATTTTAAATTACAATTAGATTTTAGAAGCTACTACGTAAATACCACAGTTCCCTCTGCAGCTCTCATCAAGCTTCCTTCTCAAACCCCCTTCAAATAATCTAGGCCACAATTCAGATGCAGGTCTCACAAACACATTTTTAAATCATATATTCTAATTGATTTTAACATAAGGAGTGATTTCCTTGTTGTTTGTGATATACACAGAGTGAGGAACTGCCTAATTTATACATGACTGCAAGACAGCAGAAACAGGTAAAATCGGAAGCAAACAGATCCTTTAGTATTTTAGACACAAAACAGATTACTAGCTGAATTCAACACTTCTTTCTTTCTTTTTTTTTAATTCTTTTTTTTTTCTTTTCTAACACTTCTTTTTTTATTCAAAACTTACCTGTGTAGAAAACACATTAGTCTAATGAAGCTTTCCAGGGTAGGGCTGAAACCACCTGATGGAAAGCTCAGCTCTTTTAGCCTTTTCATTTCACAAGGGGCAGCAATCCCTCGTCCAAAGGTATCTGCCAATTCTAATACAGATTTTCAACAATTTCAGATATACAGAAGGATGTGGTTATCCACTGTTTGGGACAAGCTAGTTTACACAGAGTAAACTGTCTTTGTGATGTCAATGGTGTTCCTTGAACAGGCCCAGTCCTGAGGCATCATTTCCTCCCTGACCTGAGAATCTCTGTAACCTACTGCTCCTCTGATTACACCCGTTTAAGCAGCAACCCTGATAGATCTTTCCTTCTGTATGGGTGAGAGCTGAGAGATCTTTGGCTTTATTACTTAGGTTGACCTCTTCCAAAAGAATATAAGCATACAATGGGACAGCAATATAAGATAAAAAGTAATACAGCTATTATCAGAAATGGGTGCCTGCCAAATTCTTTTCATTTCATGTCATTAAAGCAAAAAGTGGAGTTTTTAAAATGAAAAGTTCCCTGATTGCTATGAATTTATCTCATTGGTTTTGCTTAAGTAATCAATCAAATTTTTTCATATGCTGAAACGAGTATAATCCTCAAGAAGCAAAAATAAAAGTGGGGATTCTTTAATTCTTTTAGTCAGATATCCTCATATTACTCTGTAAAGGACAAAAATTATCCCTATTTAAAACTCTTTTGTCTGTTTTATTGACCACCACCTTCATGCATTTTACTTCCTACCTTTATATGTCCTCTCCCCAAAATGCCATGTATTTGAAAGAGAGTATACTGACTGCATAATTATTACATTGAAACCCCTACAATAGCCCTCTGTGAGGAAATACACTCAGATTAACTCGCTCATGTAAGATCACAGAGCTCAAAAGTGTCCAAGCAAGGATTAGAACCGCTATTTCCTCCTTCCAAACTCATAGATCTTAGCACCACTATCCATCTTCAAAAATATTCTGCAAATACATAAAACATACTTAGGAAATTGAGTTTCCTTTGATTTGCGGTTTGGGGCCCAGTTGGTGAAGAGTGTTATCTACTATCTCTTGGAGGTAGTGCTTCTTTCTTGAGTCCATATCACCTGAGCGGATGTAAATCTCTTCTGGAAGCTTTAATTCAGCAGTTAAAATAGTAGAGATTTCAAGGGCTGCCCATAGCCCCCAATCAGTACTGAATGGGCTGAACCTACCCCTCCCTTCCTCTGCTCAACTTTTTTCCTAGTTCATGAATAAATTGGCCTAACTCAGTTATACTAACATGTAATGTGAGAAAATGCCAACAGTTAATTAGGGATGAGCCTGTGAAAACTTGGGGGAAGCTACATGTTTCAATTATATTAATGAACACGCAAATGCAATCAAATCAAATGGATAAGCATTGTGTCAAGTTTTTACAAGAAGAGAATTGCATTTCACATGCATGAAAGCAACTCTCTTATAACTTACAGAATACGAGACTAAAAATAAGCACACAGAAGAACCATTAAAATACTTATTATTTGAGTTAAATTAGAATTCTGCGGGGATGGTTTCATCAAATGATTTGTGTTATTTTAATTTCCTTTCACAATCAACCAGATTCAAATGGCTGTATCTGTAGGTTACATGGTTAAGCAGATGCTCCTTAAACATCAAACCCGCTTTTTATAACATTCGTCATTGATTTTTAAAAGGTTTAATATCAACCTAAAGCTAGCCACTAAATACCCTCTGATTTTTAAAGTTGTCAGCTCTTTCACATAATATTTCATAGATGTTGATCTTAAAGAAAAAAGAGAATATCTCTCAGAGGCAAGAGCTTTATATCTCAAAATATTTTATGATTTAACAGGTGTCCTTGGAATTGAAAAAGATGATGCTAGACTCAGCTAAAATTCAATACCTGCTCTTTAAAGCGTGCTAACAGCAGCGTGGAGTTCTGACACTCATAGTGTGCATGAAATTCTAGTTCTTCAGCATCAAGAAATCACCCATGGAGAAGGAACTGCTTCACGAATTCAACGTTATCACCCATCCATAAGCTGCTGTATTTCTTCAAGTAGCTTTGATATTTGTGAGCATTAATAGTGACTGATTGCTCCCTGCTTGGGATTTCTCGGTGCATTTCCTTTAGCACATCTGAGAGCCATGTGCTTCCCTAATGGGAAAATAAAATTTTTAAAAAAGTAAGTGGGGCCAGTGATTTCATTTAAAACTAGGAAGAGGGCTTCCCTGGTGGCGCAGTGGTTGAGAGTCTGCCTGCCGATGCAGGGGACGCGGGTTCGTGCCCCGGTCCAGGAGGATCCCACATGCCACGGAGCGGCTGGGCCCGTGAGCCATGGCCGCTGAGCCTGCGCGTCCGGAGCCTGTGCTCCACGACGGGAGAGGCCACAACAGTGAGAGGCCTGCGTACCGCAAAAACAAACAAACAAACAAACAAACAAACAAACAAACTAGGAAGAATTAGAAATGGCCCAGAAGACAGACTCGCTACCGTCCAAAGCCCAACTAGTATGCCACCAAGTAAGTGCAAGAGTTTATGTTACACAAGAGTTCTCAAAATGTTGTACGTTGGACTTCCCTGGTGGTGCAGTAGTTAAGAATCCGCCTGCCAGTGCAGGGTACACAGGTTAGATCGCTGGTTCTGGAGGAGCCCATGTACCGCGGAGCAGCTAAGCCTGTGCACCGCAACTACTGAGCCTGCGCTCTAGAGCCCACGAGCCACAACTACTGAGCCTGCATGCCACAACTACTGAAGCCTGCACGCCCTAGAGCCCATGCTCTGCAACAAGAGAAGCCACCGCAATGAGAAGCCCGCGCACCACAACAAAGAGTAGCTCCCACTGGCCGCAACTAGAGAAAGCCCGTGCACACCAACAAAGACCCAACACAGCCAAAAATAAATAAATAAATTTATAAAAAAAAAAATGCTGTATGTTAACTGAATTTTTGTAAAAAGAACCACACTCTCAATATAATAGAGAATCTTGTTATTTAAGGAAATATATCATAAATCATTCGGTAGAGAATTCTTTTGGAAAGGGAAAAATTACCCCTGTAATGTATCTTTCACGTGGAAATAGAATAATATGGATATACCAGAACCTATGTTAGATTTCTTAAGACCAGAAAAATATGCAACTAAGTCTCTGTATAAGTGGGAAGTGATTTTTTTTCACCATAAACATTCATAAACCACCGGAATTAGACACCAACGGAGTGGTAGACAAAAAAAGAAAGCCTTCCCTCTGACAGAATCGTCTCCTTATTACCTCAGGAGATCAAGGTAGGCAAGAGGGTCCCAGCTGCCACTATTTCCAAAGCCCCTCTGATGTCTTACTGTAAGCAACCCACACCCTCCTTCCCGGCTCCCAAGCCAGGAGACTGGTATGAGGAAAATGAAGCCAAATGAGAAGTGATTGTCTACAGTTGATCATGGGCATCTTTTTTCCTTAAAGTCCCTACTCTCTCTTGGCTAAATACATACTAAACCAACCAATGTTTATGGTCAATTTTGTATAGTCTTGGTTTCCATTTTCATGCTTGATTCAACATTATGTCATCCTTACAAAGCAAGTTGGGAGAAAAAAGTGATGAGAGACTCAAGTATGTTTGGGGGAATAAGCCAGTTACCCTAGAGATCGAATCTTTTGGATTGCTCTTTTTATTTCAATATATCAATCATTTATCACAACTTGCACACTATATATGCAAGACACTGTGCTAACCATGGTCACATGTCCTTATGATAAAAAGACGTATAAAGAGGTAAAAAATGTATAAAGCAAATCAGAACTATTCAAATAATACAATAAAATGTTAGAAGATAAAGATAACCTTCAACTAGCGAGGTGTGCAAAGACAGAAAGAGAGTGGAATTCAAGATGGCTCCACAGGGCTTCCCTGGTGGCGCCGTGGTTGGGAGTCCGCCTGCCGATGCAGGGGACACGGGTTCATGCCCCAGTCCGGGAAGCTACCACATGCCGCGGAAAGGCTGGCCCCGTGAGCCTTGGCCGCTGAGCCTGCGCGTCCGGAGCCTGGGCTCCGCAGCGGGAGAGGCCACAACAGTGAGAGGCCCGCGGACTGCAAGAAAAAAAAAAAAAAAAAAAAAAAAAAAAAAAAAAAGATGGCTCCACAGAGAAGGTGACACTGGAAAAATAGGTAGGATTTGGACATGCAAACATGAAGGAAAGAGACCTGAATGCAAATTATACTCCAGGAGTTTTGTAGAGTACTTTCACACATATGGTTTCGTAAGACACTTACCCTACCTCCATGGAGAAGTTGGAGACTTGTGGCTGATGCGTGCTAGAGGTCCCTAATTGCATTTCTTTCCCTTGCAGTTGGGTTGGAATCCTGTTACTCAGTCTGGTCAATGGAATGTGGATGGAAATGAAGGATGCCACTTCCAGGCTTGATCATAAAAAGCCATATAATCCTTCACACTTTCTTACTGCTTATCAGCCAGCTGAATGCAAAGAATCCAGCAGAGAACTCCAAGGAGGTCTCAGAATGTGACAGCACCACAAATAAAATGCCCTCAAGGAAACCTGAGTCGATGCTTATACTAGAATTCCACTCCTCACCACACACTCTTGCTCCCTGTGACAGCTGCTTTAGGCTTCATAAGAGCAGGAAATAAACCTTTATTGTGCCAAGCAATCAGGATTTGGGGACGATTGTTGTAGCAGCTAGCATTAACTGCCCTGATTGATACAGGGAGTCACTACAACCTTCATTTTATACGGGAGAAAAAACGAATCTCACAGAGGGGAGAGCATGCCTAAGAATACAAGAAAGTAGAAAAGCATGGTACAAAAGCAAAGAAAGTACAAGTTCAGAGCCCTTCATAAGCATACCCCCTCTCAGTTCTCCAGCAGCCCCTGCAGGACTTGCCATGTTCCCAACATGCCACGCCTATGCTGTACCACTTCTGCTTTTCTGTCCTTTCCTTCTGGAATTCCCTTCCGAACTGTGTCTTCCAAATATGGACTAATTTTTGTAAAAGTCATCTCACTGATTGAACCTCAATAACACCGTCCTTATTGCAATGTGATGTGGCAGAAATAGTGACAAACTGGAGACAGAAGAGAAGGGTGTAGACTTGGGGTTCACCTCTTACGAACATGACCCTGAGCAAATGACCCAAACTTTGAGTCTTTTTCCTCTTCTCTAAAATGGATTTAACAACAGTTATTTTACAGAACCATGGTGAAGACAAGGTGAGGGAATAAATGAAAAGGTGTCCCTGGTACACAGAAAATGTAAAATAAAATTTGCTCCATCTATTCTATAGCCCTTTACTATTCTATTCATTTATATCTCCCCATGAAGATGGAAGTCCAGAAGAGCAGAAGCCTCATTTTATTCACCTTTATGGTCTGCATCCAATAAGTAGTAGGTGTTTTAGTTAAAATTAGGTAGAGCTACATTTGACACCACCCCACCCCCCTTGAAAAAAAGCTTAAATCCACAAGGTTTTTTTCTCTTAAGTAAAAATCCAGAAATAAGAATCCAGGGCTGCTAAGGCAGTTCCACAAATGAGTCAGGATCCCACACTCCTTCCAGCTCTATTCCCTGCCACCCTAAGGATGAGACCCTTGCCAACCTTGTATAAGATGGCAGGTGGGCTCCAGGTAGCATACTTATACTCCAAGTAGTACAGAGGAGAAAAACATGGCTCTCCCTTAACAGACACTTCCTGGAAGTTGCACGACCACTTCTGCTTACCTACCATTGGCCAAAATTTAGTTGTGTGGCCCCACCCAGCTGCCCGGGAGGCTGGGAAATGTAGTCTTTAGTTTGTGCCTCCATATACCCAAGTAGTATTCAAAGGCTCTGTTATGGAGGAAAAAGACAGGATTTCTTAATGGAGAGACAACTAGCTGTATCTGTTATATCAAACATATGACTATGCTTTGGGAAGTTGATTCTGGCAGTGATGTGGAACATGGAACCAAGGGGCAAAAGCTAAGAGCAAGGAGAATAGTTGGGATGTTATTACAGTAATACTTACAAAAGTGAACTCTTGCTGAGCATATACTAGGTGCCAGCCACTGTGGTAAGCTCTTTACTCACATTAGCTCATTTGCCACTTCAGTTTTTCAAAGCAGCATTATAGTTCAGATTTTAGCAAAACATTTATCCTAACTTGAGGTTGTTGTATGGCTTAAAACAGTAACCATGATATCTCATGATTTTGTGGGTTGGAAATATGGGCTGAGCCAGGTGGTCTCGTTTACAGGGCTCTAAATCCTTTATTCACAGTCTGAGCTTAGCTGGGACTGTACCAGAGCACCTACCAGTGGTTTCTCCAGAACAGCAGTATCAGAGCAATAGGACTTCTTACATGGCAGCTCAGAGCTCCCAGAGAGAGTACTCCAAGAGACAGAAAGTGGAAGTTGCCACTTTCTTGAGACCTGGGCCCTGGCAGTATTCTATTGGCCAAAGTAGTCCCAAAGCCTGACCAGAGTCAGGGGAGAAGAAAAAGACCCCACTTTTCAATGAAAGCATATAAAAGTATTTGTAGCCATCTTTAATCTTCCACGGTGCCTTGTACTTAATCAGCATGCAATAATGTTTATTGCGTGGTTCACAGGTTTGGTTCAGTTCTAGACCCTGAAAAAATAATATAACAGGAAGAGATACTGAGTGGAGGATAAGGATTTCAAAAATGAACATGGATTTGGGGCACAGGATCTGATTCTATATTAGGCAAATAAAAATGCAGTTTATTCCAAAACATGAGGGAAGAAAGTTAACCACCATTCTTCCTCATTTCCTTTACTTCACCAACAGTTTGAATTGGTTGATTGCTTTTTGGTATTAGCTGGGAATTTCTCCAAGATTCAAGCCTGATTACTCCTTTCAGTCCTAGAGACAAGGAAACAAAGCCAGACAAGAGTGAGTTATTGCCTAAATGTAAGCTTCCTTGGCAAGTCTTGGATAACGGAGGTAAAAGGCAGTTGCTGGAAAATGCCCCAGGGAGAGCGCTCACGTGTTGAAAGAAAAGCCAGTAGCTGACAGGTGTCTTTTCCAAGGTGTTTAGCAACTCCCTCTGAAAATGAGGCAACGCTCAAGTCTTGATGAGGCGTTCTTTCCTGCTAGTGACATTTTTACTGACAGTGTGGTACCAACAAGTTTGGAAAATCACCTTATCGTCATTCAGGACAAGTGGGGCCCCAAATAAAGGAATGGATTTAGAGTTGGTCTTGAAGTTAAAACCATCAGATGCTGGTTCTAAAGATACTGATACAAACCCTCAAGCATCCTGGACAACCCACAGAAAACCAAGTAATTGCAATGACGACTCCCATTCATCAAAATCAGACTGGAGTAAGTTCTGCTTGTCCTGATAATGACTTGAAAATGATAAGTTAGTGAAATAAGCACTTAGAAAGACTTTTCCTTTTCACCCAGTTAATTGGCCACGTCATTTGTAAGGGAGCTTTGGCTTTCTTTTTAACTAGCTTTTCACTCCAGCTATTACAAGACTTCCTAGACCATAAATCTTTCTAGGGTACGGCTTGACCACACTACTGTTAAGACAAGTTCTTTAGAAATGAGTTTCACATCCATTCCTGCCATGCCACGCAAGTCCTTTAAAGGCCATGAAAGCAAAAGCTAAACAGATCCAATCCTGTAAGAAGAATAAAAACGGGCTTAAAGGAATTCAGCCTGGGGCTTCCCTGGTGGCGCAGTGGTTGAGTCCGCCTGCCGATGCAGGGGACACGGGTTCGTGCCCCGGCCCAGGAGGATCCCACATGCCACGGAGCGGCTGGGCCCATGAGCCATGGCCGCTGGGCCTGCACGTCCGGAGCCTGTGCTCCGCAACGGGAGAGGCCACAACAGTGAGAGGCCCGCGTACCGCAAAAAAAAAAAAAAAAAAAGGAATTCAGCCTGCGTATCTTATAAAAATCAGTAGTAACCTTTCCAGAAATATGATATATTGAATAATATTTCTACTGTTTTCACTTGAATCCTTAAGGGAAATCTCTATAGTACATTCACTAAAAGAAAATCAATACTTAATGGTTTTTGCTTAGTGAGAATGAAAGTTGCTGCGTTTGTTTACAGGGATGATGAGGTATTATAAGCACATGTAGGAAGGACCGATGCAAATTCGGCAAGTCAGATAATAACTGGACAAATATGACTTTTACCATAATGGTAGTGTTGTTTAAGCATGTGGAGAGCCTTGATTGGCTGACCTGAGAATAACCTTCTTTGACTGTGTAAACAGGATCAAACAAGTGACTTCATTGGCCCTGAATAAGTTATAGAATTAGTTATCCAGCCTACACCTATGTACAAGCAGCTCCTTTGGAAACTTCGTGCTTTCTTGCTCATAGAGATGTTCCTTGACCCAAGTTTTGCCCAATGGAAAGTGCAAAACTTTAGAGGACTGTCACCTAAACTAGCTAGAAGCTGCTCAAAATCTTGTGGGATGGAGAACTTAGTCCAAGCATTCTTCACTAGCAAGGCAAGCAGACCGCCTAATACATCCATCTCAAAAAAAAGAGGGCATGGCTCAATCAACCTCACTCTCACCAAAGCAGCTCTCCATTGTCCTTGGATTTCTTGACCTAGATGTCTTTGCTCTCAGCTGTGTCCAGATTTACAAGAGAGTTTTCCACAGTGCATCAAAACCTGCCAAACCAGACCATGTTGGCCACAATGGCATAAAATGGTCAAGTGCGTGGATGTGACATGAAATTACATGGGATGGAGCCCAGCTTTGCTAGTCTCTAGCTATTATAACTCAGGGCAAGTTGCTATGCTTTACAGATGTTTCCTCATCGGTACAATGAGGAGCACAATGGTTGTGAGGATTATGAGAAACCATATATCCGCACATGGTAAGGGCTGAAGAAATATTACCTATCATTATTATTATCAATTGCCAGCTAATGTTCTGTCCTTCGGTTGCCAAAAGGGATATAGGGCAGGGAGGTCCTGATTGCAAGATGCTCTTTCACAGCCTAATTCCACTTAGTGACTGAATTCAGGCCCTGATATAAAAACAGCAATGTTTTCTGTGGGCAATAAACATGAAATATTCTTTTCGCAATCACATTTTTTGACCCACTGAGGTAGAAAATAATACCTCACAAAAATATATATTTTTTAAAGCGCATTAAAATCTAATCGTAGTAATACCTGCTGGGCGTCCATGTGCTTGTTCCTGTTCCCATACTTAGTACAGTACAGAAAAGAACAAAACCAAAGCAAAAACTGGGGTGGGAAGGGGCCTCTTCTGAGGTCGTGTCCACTACAAACCATGACTGATAAACTAGTTGAACCAAATTGTTGTCTATGACAGGGAATGAGCTACAGTTTAACAATCCTGCTGGCAGACAGGCTAAACAGGTCTTAATTCATCAACATTCTTTGGAGCTTGAATTGAATATAGATTCAAACTGATTGCTCAGGATGGTTCAGCTCTCCTGAAGCTTTTTGTTCTCACCTACATCTGTCAGAGAAAATGGTCCATATTTACCTCGTGGAGAATTTCTTTTAGGATGTAAGTGTGTCAAAACTTAGGTTATGTCAGGATCTTTCAGAATCTCTAGGTATTGCATTTCCTGGGGAACAGCTGAAAGCTACAGACATTCACAGCCTGACTGATTTTAACCCTTCACACTGAGAAGGTGATGTCTCATTATAAATCGGGAGAGATTTCCACCCACCATCTCACACTCTGTGAGAAATATTTACCATCCCCATCAGCCGCTGCTAGCCTTTGAGCTGCTCTGTGAAAAGTGTAAAGGAGGGGGGCCAGGGGAACCAAAATTCAGCTGCCAACCTCTGTAGCAGAAAAGATTTATCCCTTGGAAAATGTAGGCTATCACTGAAGAGATCCACCCCTTAATGGCTTTCAGCTCTGCAGAAATTGTTGTCAGGGAGACTGAAGCGGGTGCTTGTCATGCAGAGACCATCTTGTCAGCATACTCGCCCAGACGGGAGGACTCGCTATAAGTTACTGGTTTCTACATCCCATTTACCCCAGCTCCGTCAGAACCGATATGCAATCGAACATACAAAAGACCTGATGTTGCCATTAATGATAGATTCACAAAGTGGGCCAGATGAGCCTCACAATCAACTCCCAAATAAAGTGCCCAGACATCTCTTCCTGGAAGCGAGATTGTCGGCACAAAATGCTGGGAATTGTTCCATAGTCTCCCGCTCCCATTCTCTGAATCCCTATAGCACTCATTACCTGTACCACACAATTTAGTGCTTGATTATACACTGTCTCATATTGTTCTCTAATTGTTTCTCCACCCAGATAAGAGGTGGAGTTTCTTAAGACGTATTTCTTTCCTAACATGATTTCTATAATTGTCTGAAGCTGCTTCCCTTAAACCTCTGTCTAGTAATTTTCTCCCATCATGGTATAAACTTCAAATCTACCTAGATGAGGAGAAATAAAAACATTGACCATCTCCCCTCAGAAAAAAAAAAAAAAAAAAGCAACTAATAGAAAAATACGAATTACCTGCACGCATAATACATACCAAGCAATGGAATCTGTGGAAGAAAATATCACTAAAGGTAAGAAATTCAATCAACATTTGTCTCATTGGCCACCAAAATACCTCGCCTAGTATGAGAACACACTTACAAAATCTCTTCACTCTGCTGTGTCCTCCTATCCTTTTCAACAGGGAGAGGAAAGTTTCTAAAATAATATGAATGGCAATAACCCGAATCCACCTCTGGATTAAAGTTAGCATCGTATAACCCACACCCATTACTCCCAGAATTGGTTGCTTGAAATGCAATCGGCAGAAATAACTAGGACTTTTGTTTCTAGAAGGAATACATTATCTCTCCCCTCATCGTGGCAAACAAACAACCATTTCAAATATTTTTGGAAAACCAGATGGTTTTCTTTTACTGGGACCCGTCTCGAAGGGCAGAATCCACCTCATTGTGAATTCCTTTTTAAATATGCGGTGGGGCCTGTCATCAGAAATGCTCTCAGCCTTTCCCGGACAACGGTTTACAGCAGCCCTGGCAAGCGTTCCACGTGCCCTGAACGAAGAGGCAAGTTGTGCTGGGCGGGGACACTCCCTTGCATCTCCCGGATCATTTCAGGCTGTCACAGACAAGTTTTTGTGAAGTTCAGTGCAGGCTATAAAAAGGGAAAAATGGTTTCTTCACAAAACTTTTATGTAACAACTAGAAAAGAAAAAATCCAATGCCACATGGATTCCCTGACCTTCCTTGAAGTTCTCTGTTCTCACAAAGGATTTGTAGACAGGCAGGCAGTCCCTCCAGAATAATGCCCGTGTGCCCACCATTAAGCAGAGCCGTACGTTTACACATCGCAGAAGAGTGAGGCTTTATGCCATTTTTAAAACTCTTCAAAGAAAGGGGGAATCTACAACCTCCTCCAGTTCATGGTTTATCAACGGCTGTATTAGAAAATGATTCTGCGCACTGACAATTCGTGCTTCACCAACATATGCCCAGATTGTTCTGCCCCATCACCCCCTCTGCCCTCGGGCAGGACCCGGGACAGGACAAAATGAAAATACAAGGCCCCTTGTTAAAAACACTAAGAATTTTAAGATGGCGACCGCAGAGCATTAAACCACGAGCAGTGCCCTGTGTGGTCAACCTCAGGGAAGGCTATGCATAGGTGTGGCAATCGCAAGCCCGGTTCAGTCCATCTCTGTCACATTACCTTCTCTCTCTTTTTTTTTTTTTTTGGCTCCGGTGGGTCTTTGTTGCTGCGTGTGGGCCCGCGTCCCCTGCGTCGGCAGGCGGACTCTCAACCACTGCGCCACCAGGGAAGCCAAGCCCCCACCATCTCTTTTTAAAATTTCCTTATGTGTATTTCTTTGTTTACTTATTTACCATTTGTCTTTCCCATTAGAAAGTAAAGACCATAGATCTTGTCTGTCTTATCCAGCACTGTATCTTCAGCATCTATGCTGGGCACATAGTAGGTATTCAGTTTGCAAGAAGAAGGGGACAGACGGAAGAGGGGAGGGAGAGCAGGAGGGAGGGAGGAGATAAAGAGAAGGGAGGAAGAAAGGGACCACTGATTGTAGTTCATCTTCCTTCTCCCCCAGCAACTCATGTATGTTTAAGTGCCTTATCTCCCCTTGCAGTCCTTGGGGCCCCAGCTCTATCCTGACAGATAGGGATCAAAGGAAAACCTGGAAGGCGGTAACAGAATGTAACTAACATGACTGAGCACTTGCTACAAGACCTCCCTCTGCGCCTGTCCTTTAATACACAGAATCTCCTCTGTTTCAGCTGGAATCTTCTGGTTGAGAGAAGCAGGCACCCACTACATCTGCTGGGAGTCCTGGGCTGCACCAGGACAGCACCTGGAGCAGCAGTTACCCCGCCCTCCCACCCCCGTACTTTTGCTTTGGCTGAAGCTCCACTCTATTGACACCCATCTTCTCAGATTAGCCACAAGGGCTTCCCCTCCTAACTCCAGCTTTCACGTGGCCTCGTGGCCCCTGACTCCACTTCATGACTCTTCAGCTAAAGAGCCCACCTTTAGCTACTCATCCCAATATCTGTTAGTCCAAATTCCCAAGAGAGGCATTTGAGTGACCCAGCTATCTTTCCACAACTAGCCAGCCAGGCCTGTGGACTGTCTGCCCTTGGGTCTTGCTCCAGTCAGCTCGCAGGGGGAGGCGGAAGGTGGAGGTGATCACGTCATGTGATACATAACTCCGCTGCCCAGGGCGTGTGAGCAGAGTAACTCCCATGAAATGGCTTTTGGGGTGGGGAGGTAGCTTCTATGTTCATTTGACAGCACTAGGTCCTTGTAATAACCCTGACAGGGTAGGTGTTATTAGCCCCATCGTACAGGTGCAGAGCCCAAGGACCAGAGATGCTGAGCAGTTGGCTCAAGCCCTCACAGACGATACGCACGGGTCAGAGGTCAGGCTTAGCTGAGACTGCAAAAGGCCTACATGAAGCCGTCTCCAGACAGAGGAACGAAGCAGAGGGTGGCCCGGCATGCTTTTCACCTCCTCTGAAAACCAGGGCTGCTTCTTCATACACAAAGCCCCAAAAGCCGGCCTATCCGTGAGGATATTCATTTGCTAGGGCCGCCACAACAGAGTATCGCAGGCTGCACATGGCTTAAACAACAGAAGTCTACTGTCTCACAGTTCTGGAGGCTGGAAGTCCAAAGTCAAGGTACATTCGTCTGTGTATAAATGTCCCCTTTCTATGAGGATGCCAGTCATAATGAATGAAGCCCCACCCTAAAAAGCTCATTTTAACGTCTGTAAAGGTTAAAAAATTTCTCTCCAAATAAGGTCACATGCTAGCTACTGGGGGCCAGGGCTTCAGCTTATGAATTCTGTCAGGATGCAGTAAGTGAATTGCAACCCTCTCACTAAGTTCCTGCTCGTTACACCGTTCCTCACAATCCACTCACCTCCACTGCTGCCGGAGCCACTGGAGACGGCTTTCTTTGGCGCCAGGAGGGGACGAGGTTCGCTCTTGCTTTTCCTCCTGCCAGCCGTCTCCGCCCTCACCTAACCTCAGGGGAGGCCTCCTTCCCATCTCACTGCCCCAGCCCTCAGCCCTCACAGAGGGCCTGATGGGCGCCAACGTCAGGTCACTGGTTCAGCCTCTTGACGCAGCAGGGGAGGCTCCCACGTGCCTCCGTGCACCCCAGGCCAGGCAGGACCCTCCCTTTTAACAACTATCGCCTGCCCTGTTCTATAAGATAAGCAGACTTAAAGTCAAACACAGGTTCAGGAGACAGCCACCCACAAGGAATGAGTTGAGAGTATAGCAATGAGGCTACAGTACATGAGTCGGGGGATCATTCCCCAAAATCAATGGTACAGAGCCCAGGGATCCTGAGTGGGAAGAAGAGATTTAACACTTTTCGCACAGATTGGCTAGTGTCACCCTAAATCGTTGACACAGGGTTTGATGTCAAGCTAAAGTTTTGGTTTAGTGTCACCGAAGCCTGGTTCAAATCCCTGCTCCACCACTGATTGTATGACACTGGGCAACGTTTTTAAGCTCTCTGAACTTCAGTTTCTTTATGTATAAAATAGGCATAATGACATCTACTTTGCAGAACTATGTTGAGGATTAAATGAGGTGATATATATAAAATATTAGCATAATACCAGGCAGTTAGTAAACATTCAAAAAGTGGGCATTGCTATTATTATTATCATCATCATCTCAAATTTTTGCTTAGAATTCATCTTAATAACAAGGTTATTTCCTACCACTTCCTAATTTAACTTGCACAACTGTGTAGAGAATATCAATTGAACTTGAACAAGAAATCTAATGGATGGGTTTGTAAGTCAATACCTGCTTGTCCATCAATCTATTAAGCAAAGGTAATTCAGATTCAGCAAACAACCCCTGGGCATCTGCCATCTACCAGGCATATTTTAAGTTCTTGGTAAAACCCTTTTCTTTCTTATGGCTCAATAATATTCCATTATATGTATATACCACATTTTCTTTTTCCATTCATCCACTGATGTACATTTAGGTTGTTTGCACAGACACTTTTTAGTTTACAAAATGCTTTCAAATATGTTATCACGTTTGATCCTCACTAAGGCTGGCAACAGCTCCATTTCCATTTTACAGTAGAGAATATAGAGTCAGAAGGTTAAGTGTCTTGTGGAAAGCTAAAGCCAAGATTAGTGGTTATATATATGTATATAAAATCTTCATGCTGACACTCCACTTTCTCTTATAGTGGTAACCAGGAAGATAGTCTCGAGAAGCCTGCTGGGGGAGGCAAAAAGAAGGCAAGGAAAAAGAAAGGAACCAAAAACTGTTCTGCGTGAAAAACCAAATAGGAGTTTCAGGAAAAGGGGAGGGCAGAGAGTGCACAGATGAGTAATATGAGCAAGTAACTAGATAAATGGTTCTTTAGGAATGGGAATCTCTGGAATTAAACTTGTTGAAGATGTCTGCGTTTCTTTGATGTAAACCTCCAAATTCCTAAACCTTTACAAACATCTGCTATGTACCCCCAAATTCTTGTGAGAGTGGATTTTAGTAAACAGGCTGAAACGTCACTTCAGACCCAAAAGAAAACTCGCAAAGGAGAGTGAGGTGACCCAGACACTGAAGAGTTCAGCAGACGTCAGAGCCAGGCCAGAGGCGACAAGGAAAACAAGCCACACCCCAGGGTGCCCAGAGAGTTCATCGGAGGCAGAGGTGACTCCTGCTCTCAAGATGGTATTCAATCCAATGTCATTTGAATTTCAGGGGACAAGGAATTACAAAACAATTTGGCACTTTGAGGAAAGATAGGGTCTAAAACCCTTGTCTGATTGCCAGTTTGGGAGTTTTCAGTTTGGAGTTTTATTGGCTGGAGATGGGGATGAGAAGATAATTTGAACAGAATACCTCCTGGCTACACTTCCAAGGAACCTTGAAAGCCCTTGGACTTCTTTGCAAGGGAACGATTAGGCAGATGGCTCTCATGACCAAGTAATTCTGGACACTATTAAGTGTACAACTTCCCAAGGACTCCTGTGGCCAAATGTGTTTACAAATGCACATAAGCTTGGAGCTGAAAGGATTAGAGCATTGGTTTTCAAATTTTCTTTAGCAATAAATCCTTTTCCTCATACCAACTCTTACACAGACTGCACAGGAGAATGAGGTGGGGAACACGAAGCCCACCCCCCCAGCCAAAACCGGGGAAGCATTTTTTAAAAACCCCAGACATTTAGGGGGAAAATCAATCTTTCCTGGAAAAGTTTATGTTATGTTAATTTTCTGTTACAACAGAAAAGAAAAGGCCTCAAAAATATTGTTTTGACCATTCTAAGGTGGAAAAACATCAGATTGGGTTGGGGAGTGTTGGTGGGGATTGACTAGGAAAGAGGCATGAGGGAACGCTCTGGGGCATTAGTAATTTTTTTATATCTTGTTGGGGGGTTGAGTTACATTTGTCAAAATGCAACAAATGTATATTTCATATTTGTATATTTCGTTGATGTAAATGTTATATCCAATGGGTAAAAACCTATAAACAAATATTGACCTCTAATGATATGCATGTTGACGTATTCAAGGGGAAGTGTATGGATGTCTGCAAATTACTTTGCAATACATCCAAAACAAAACAAGATGGCTTGATGGATGGATAGAGGGATAGGTATGTGACAAAGCAAGGATGGTATAATGTGAACAGTAGAATCTAGGTGGTTGAGCATACAGTTTCAATTGTGCTGTATGCTTAAAATTTTTCCTAACAAAATGTTGGAGAAAAAGAGTCCTTATCTTTTAGAGATACATATTAAATACTTATGGATAAAGTTATACAATATCTGATTTGCTTCAAAATAATGTGGAGGAACAAGTGTGAGGTAGCATAGAGGAAAGAAGATTGGCCAACAGACCCTAATTGTTGAAACTGGTAGTGGGTACATTGGGTGGTCTTAGTCAATTCAAGCTGCTGTGACAAAATACCACAGACAAGGTAGCTTAAACAACAAACCTTCATTCCCCACAGTTCTGGAGGCTGCGGAGTCCAAGATCAAGGGGCTGGCAGATTCAGTGTTTGGGGAGAGTCCTCCCTCTGCTTTCAAATATGTTTCAAATATGCTTTCAAATATGATATACCATCGAGAACTCTCAAAGAGGAAGCAAGCTCTCTCCTGTCTCTTTCTAATCTCCTCATGAGGCTCCACCCTTGTGACCTAATCACCTCCCAAAGACCCCAACTCCAAATGCCATGACTGGGGATTAGACTTTCAACTTATGAATTTAGAAGGGGACACAAACATTCAGTCCACAACAGGAGTTCGTTTTACCATTCTGTCTACTTTTGTGTATATGTGTACAATTTCCATAATAAAACCTTTTTAGAAATGAAAAACAAATACTGCATTACATATCCTTTTTTAAATGTTGCTCCTAATTTCTATTTTGTAAATATGATAAACTATTGTGTTAAAAAGCTTTTTAAAAAGCAGCAAACGTTTTACCCCTTATGTCCACTACAGTAATGGGTCCCCATTTAAAAGATCAAGGTAGCAGAGCACAGTGGTTAAGAACCCACCTGCCAATGCAGGGGATATGGGTTCGAGCCCTGGTCTGCGAAGATCCCACATGCCGCAGAGCAACTAAGCCCGTGCGCCACAACTACTGAGCCTGTGCTTTAGAGCCTGTGAGCCACAACTACTGAGGCCACGTGCCACAACTACTGAAGCCCACACACCTAGAGACCGTGCTCTGCAACAAGAGAAGCCACCGCAGTGAGAAGCCCGCACACCGCAACGAAGAGTAGCCCCCCGCTCACCACAACTAGAGAAAGCCGGCGCGCAGCAATGAAGACCCAACGCAGCCAAAAATAAATATAATTAATTAATTGATTTTAAAAAAAAGATCAAGGTAGCGATTGTGCTCTCTCATCAAATTCATTTAACTGTATTCATGCCTGAAGTGAAGAGCCAGTATCCGTTCTGAAAGGATGTCTCATGAAGCATCAATATGGAATTCCAAGTTATGAAATTATACCTAACTCTGGTTCCTGACATAGATGTCCCCGAAACAAGATAATAAGAAGCTGCTCCTTCGGGTGTGGCTGCCGTGCCAGCTTCTGGAGCACAAGCCCCGGCCACCCCGGCCAGGAAAGAACCCCAGGCCCGGGGAGTTCCAGGACTTGCCCACACAGGAACCCAGGTTTCCTGCAGCCAGAGTCACTGCTCCTACTTGTTTCCACACTGCCTTTCTAGCAAAATGCTAGAACTCTCAAACCAAAAAGAAAAAGGGATCACAGTCTTGCAATTTATCAAAATTAAATTTCTCCTGTATGTTCCCTACGCAACAAAGCTTGATTCAAAGCAACGCCCCCGCATGCTGATGTTTGGCCAAACCAGCTCAGGCTTCACAGTGGGGTCAGAAACATGACAAAGCCCGGCTAGGTTCCCAGATCTTCCATCCTTCCCGCTCTTAAGAAAAGCTCTCTCTCCCCCACTCCCTCCTCTGGGCACTCTCTCCCCGGACTTGAACTTTCCTGTGGTATTTCAAAACTTTCCTTATGAACCTGGACAAAACCTGAACAATCGAGGCCTTGGAAAACTGGAACGTTGTTTCCTGAACAATTTCAAACCTAAAAATAAATGAGTGACCGTGTGTTCTGAGTTCTGGACAAAAACCCCAAATGTCACTCTTTTGCCCCTGAACTGGTTCAGCTGTACCTGTGCGAGGGAGCCCCCCACCTCCCTGGGTGGAAATAGTGCCGGTTATTGTGCTGTGTTTTAAGCTTTGGGTATTATTAAAGAGCATTCCCCTAAGGGCAACAGATGTACCTGGATGATGGAGCACAGAGAACAAAGCGAGCGTGTGCAGGGAGTGATGGGCCAGCAGGGACTGGCGGGTTCAGTGTGCACAGGCTGGCCAGTAGGCTCTGCCCCTCGGTCTCCCTGAGGCCCGGTCGTGCACTGGTAACAGAGCAGGGAACGTGCCCCAAAGCTAGAAGGCTGTGTGGGAGCTGTCACGGGGAGCAGATGTAGGTCAGCCCTTGGAGGTGAGCTGGTACCACACAGTGGCTAAGAGAGAGGACTCCGGCGCCAGTCCACCTTGGGCTTGGGCCTCGGCTCCCACTTCTGGCTGGGTGACCTTGAGGAAGCAACCCGGTTTCTCCAGGTCTCAGTTTCCCCACCTCTAAAGCAGGGATCATCACAGCCATGTTGATCAAGCACCTTCCACAAGCCAGGTCCTATTCCGAGAGCTTGATGTGAACCCTTCTGGACAACCACCTATGTCGATATATTCGATATGCATGTCCCCATTTTAACTGTCTAAGTCAATGTCTAAAGGTCACACAGCTGCTCCGTGGTGGAGCCCAGTCACAAGCCAGGCCATCGGACTCCAGAGCCTGCTCCTTTAACCATTAGACTCTCTTACCCCCATTTTGGGGTCATTTTGCAACAATGATTATTCATAAGATCCTCTGGGGGACCCCCCCCCAAAATGTTATAAAGCAATAGCTGAAGGAGCAGACTCTATTCACCTAAGACTGGAACAAGCAGCAACAAGTTCCCCATGGCTCAGTTAGACCCAAACCAAACTGGGAAGAGAGGAGAGGGCCAGGGCCCAGGGGAGGACGTCCAGAGGCTGATGCCACGAGGACCACCGACAGACACCAAAGGGGGCTGCCAGATCCAGGTAAAAAGGCCAGAGGGAGTCAAGATCCAGGTAAAGAAGAGCCTTCCACAGGGAGCCCAGTTACTGTCAGGAAATGTGACTGTCAATCCCGGAAATGACACCAACCCCAAATCTAAGAATCTCAGCTCAGCATCCAACCTGGAGAAGGCTGGAGGCAAACCCTGGAGGATTAGCACAATGCCACCTAGAAGGCGGGTGTAGAAAAGGGGATGAGAAGAAGCCCAGGCCATTTGTAACTCAGGGTAAAACCGGGAACAATGCACAACTGCTAGTTCTTAGTCTACGTTCCTATCCAAATATGTGTTACTTGTGTCAGCTCCCCTGAGAGACTAACAGTAAAAAGCCCTTACAAATGAAAAATATTGTGCATGTATTTCAGTGACAGCAAGGAAGTAGGGTTGATGGAAAAGACACAGCTTGCTTTGACGACAGCTCCAGGAGAGGGAGAATTTGGAAACGAGAGACAAGTGGGCCAAGTCCCCAGGGCTTATCGGATAAAAGAACGAACTACGTGGCAGCCCATTGAGGCTGCCAAGATGGATGCAGGGTAGCTAGGAGGAGGGCTTGTGTTCTCGGACTCATTATCTAACCCTTTGGTGACACCCACAAGGCCTGGAAGGGTCTGCAGATGAAGCTTAGACCCAGAGGGGAGACAGTCACGGGGCGCTGCCGGCTGAGCACAAGCGCGTGGGAGCCCAGGGCAGGGTCTACACCCTGCTTTACTTTCCCATCAGGTCACCTTGTCATCAACTGTGTCAGCCTCTGATGAGCCTCCATCCTCTCTGCACCTCTGTCCTTGTGAGGAGACGTAAAGGGAAAGA
>NW_006786512.1:1838082-1846410 GCF_000442215.2 Lipotes vexillifer
GGGAAAGAGGAGCTCTGGGTCTCTTCAAGACTAAGAGGTGGTCAGAACTGGGGCCTGTAAAAAGTGAGGGGATGGTCTGGGACCCTAGAAGCTGACCCCGAGAGGGCGACCCACGAAGGGAGCCCGCAGAGAATGGGTCTCACGGACTGACCACCCTCCAGGCAGGGCGAGAACCTCCCCTCTGGCACCCAGAACCCACACCAGCTAATTGTCCTTCAACGCACGGAGATTAGGCACCCTGGTTGGGGAACTAGATCCTGCAAAAGGAGCGGCGCGCGGCCGGAATAAAAACAACAAAAACAATGCTTTGCAAAGAATGACAATTATGCCAAAGCTACACATTCCAATTTCTGGAATGAGGTATAAAGAAAAGGACTCCATGAAGTAAAACATAAAATATCTTGTGATTTGTTTAGCATGTAAAGTGATCGTTTTTGTATAACAAATACCAGTCACTTAAAACTTTTATGGATGACTTTCAGTCATGTCACATTTCCAAAACGCTCTAGTGCAATAGAAACATTTAAAAAGCATTGCCCGTTACTCTCTGTTAACAGTGATGTGCTTGAGACCAACTCCCTGATGAAATATTGAAAACATCAGAAGTGCAGATTTCAATGAAACTTGAGTAAGCCTTTCCGGATCCATCGATAAAACCTGGCGTGCGAGCACTGAGACTCACGCGCAAGCAAAGCAAAATGACGACTCAACCAACATCAAGTGTTGACTCTGGACCAAGGAAAAGCATCACCTGGGCAGTGATTTTGCCCTCTTGGGGAAAAAGGAAAACAGTTCTGTGCTATCAGTAGAAAATGCCTTTAATGACAAATGTATTTTTACATAAGTTTCCATAGCAATACTGTGGTTCAAATAGAAAAATTAAAAATTTTTGTATGTCCTACAGGAAATAATTTTTGAGGTTGTGACTATATTTCTTTCCCCAGCCACCAACTAAGCTGATCACCATTACCCTGCCTGGGAAAAGAAGCATACTGTTTTTTTGTAAGAAGATGAGGTATCAGGCTAAGCTAAAAGCAAACTGGACTCCATTTTAACAGAAGGCAATTTAGCATAAAATTCAAGGGTCTGGGCTTTGGAGTCGGAAAACCCTGCCTGTGGACCCTAGTTCCCTCCTAGATGTCAGACCTTGTTCCTCTTTCTGCCTTAGATGGCCCTCCTGTAAAGTGGTCTACCTCGTAGAATCGCTATGAGAAATGAGAGAGATTCTTGGAGCTAACGCTTAGGGATCCTCAGTGAGATATTCAGCTTGAACACATGCATTTACCTCATTTCCCTTCTCAAAGAAATGAAACAGATAAAAACTCATGAGGATAAGGACACAGTTATGTACAAAAAAATGTCAACAAAATTCAGGAGATGGAAAGTGGATGGAGGAATGGTATCTGCCTCAGCAGAGTCCCTGCAGAGAGGGATGGCAGTGAGGGGCAAACTGAGTTGCTCCCACAAAACCCCAGGAAGACAAAGGGGCTGAAGCCCCAGGGGCCTAGGACGGCGTGGCTAAGGCATGAGGGGGACACGGAACTGAGTGGAAGGCTGAGGCACAGCAGGGTAGATCCCCAGATTCCCTTTTGACCCCAAGCAGCAGTCGCCTACCATTCTACAGATCAAAGCTATACACCCTGGAGAAATTAAGGCAGAGAGGCATGAAGGATGGAAGGAGCAAGCTATAGGACAAAAACTGGGGATTCCACGAACGTCTGCCTGCTGAATGGTGAGACCCCTGGCTCATTGCCCTGTCCTGCTCCCGGATGCTGGCAGCCACGTACATACTTCTGCCATCCTCCCTCCAACCCCAATCACACCCCAACGAAAGATTCAGGGACTCCTTTATAGAGAAATTGAACAGCTTCAAAGAATAATCCAACATTTGGGGGTCCCCCGACAAAAAAGCCAGCTAAGCCACCCAATCACGCTACAGTGAGCAAAAAAAGGAAAAAACAAACAAACAAACAAACCGTTGTCAAGCCTCGTGTGTTCGCTCAGAGGTTCCTATCAGCACGTAACACAATTGTTCTAACCTAGCAGGTTCTCCAAATATTTGTTGAATGGGGAAATCAATAAATCTTATTTGTATTCGGGGAAAAGGTATGGCTGCAAATATTCAACAGAACATATAAACCAGCGTTTTCTCTCCGGGAGGGGTCAGAGAGCCAAAGACAGTGGGGTTTCAACTTGAGCTGCTGCTTAAAATATAAACTATAGTTTATATTTCCTTTCATCTGAGTTCTGGTAGAATAAAATATAAGTGTTAACATTATTTACCATTAAGACAACTGGAAACACTGGGGGCAAATATCATAAAATGTGAAAATTTGTTTCCTAAATTGAAGGAAAACCTGATTTTAGAAGAGATGCATATAGTCTATAGGCAGGTCTTTGGGCAAGAACTCAAACCAGAACCTTCCAATTTTGGAGTTTTCCAGAGGGATGGGCTCACTGGGAAAGCCTTTATTTAGCCAAGAGGAGTGAATGCTCTTCTGTGTTTTTCCTTTTACACCAATCACAGGCATAAACAAACCAAAAGCAATTCCATTTAGGTAGGGTTAGTAGTTTAAGAAGCCCCTCTGCCAAATCTCTTTCCCAGCTGATGTTCACGAGCAATAACCAGTCATAGAATCTTTGTACTTGGAAGTCATCAAGTTCAAACCCGTCGCTTTCCAGAGGAGAAAACTGAGGCGTAAGGAGTAAGTTGTCCAAGTTTACAGCAACCGTCATGGCCATCGGGGTCTTCAGCCTCCGGTCTGTCGCTAGTGGGAGGAGCTGGCCCTCCTCGAAGCCCTAGCCCACCTGGGCTGGCTGTTTGTTGAGACCTGAGAGAGGGGTGACAGCACCCCCGGGGTGCCAAACCAGACAACGTCTGCCCTCAAGCAACTAACATTCTCATATGAAAGACAGACCATAGACTGGTAGAGAGGTCAGATAACGTCCATTTCTGACAAACACTATAAGGGGTAAAATAGGCTAATGTAGCAGAAAATAACTGGGCTTGGAGACATGAGGGAGACGCCTTCTCAGAGGAGGTAAGAACTGAGGTAAGACCTGAGTCATGAGCAGGCCTCAGCTGAAATGTCCTCCCTTCAGCAAGGCCTCTGCTGACCACCCCATCTAAATTAGGACCCCTCTCCTTATGGTCTCTTTTAGCGCTCTGTTTACTTCAAGGTGCTTATGATTTGTAATCATGCATCAGTTTACCTTAATCATGTGTCTTTCCTACTGGAATATAAGTGTTACAGAGACCCAGCACCTAGCACACTGCAAGACACATAATTAGTGCTCAAGGAAGAGGTGTTTAAGTGAATAGAAGGAAGAACAAAAGAGGATTGGGGTTGACAAAATTGTACAAGGGCATTCTGGGAAGGGGCTGTGTAAGCAAAAAAGTGAGTCAGTGAGGGCTTCCCGGGTGGCGCAGTGGTTGAGAGTCCGCCTGCCGATGCAGGGGACACGGGTTCGTGCCCCGGTCCGGGAAGATCCCACATGCCGCGGAGCGGCTGGGCCCGTGAGCCATGGCCGCTGAGCCTGCGCGTCCGGAGCCTGTGCTCCGCAACGGGAGAGGCCACAAGAGTGAGAGGCCCGCGTATCGCAAAACAAAACAAAACAAAACAAATCTTGATACTAAAACAGCATTGTAAAGCAACTGTACTCCAGTTAAAAAAAAAATCTTGATAATAGAATTTAACCTGTTTTTAAAATAGACTTTACTTTTGAGAACAGTTTCAGATTTACATTAAATATGAAAAGAGTTATAGATAGTTCCCATATACCCTATACCTAGTTTTCCCTATTATTAACATCTTACATTAACATGATACATTCATTACAATTAATGAATCAGTGTTGATACATTATTTTAAACCAAAGTCCATATTTTATTCAGATTTCCTTAGTTTTAACCAAACGTCCTTTTCCTGTTCCAGGATTCCATCCGGGAGCCCACATTACGTTTAGTCATCCATCAGCTCTCTTTAGGTTCCTCTTGGTTTTGACAGTTTCTCAGACTTTCTTTGTCTTTGACAACTTGCACAGTTTTGAGGAGTTCTTGGCAGTTACTTTGCAGAATGCCCTTCTGTTGGGATTATGGGGGTGTGGGAGAAAGACCAGAGGTAAAGTGCTGTTTTCATCACAATGGTACCAAGAGTGCGTACTAGCAATGTGACTTATCACTGTTGATGTTGACCTTGATTATCTGGCTGAGGTGATATCTGTCAGATGTCTCCACTATAAAGTTACTCTTTCTGCTCCCCTTTCCACACTGTGCTCTTTGGAAAGCAGTCACTGTGCACAGCCCACAGTTAGGAACGGAGAGTTAAACTGCCTCCTTCAGGGGGAAGAATCTACATAAATTATTTGGAATTCTTCTGCACAGGACATTTGTGTCTTTCCCTCTGTTTGTTTATTTACCCAATCCTTTATTTATATCAGTATGGACTCTTGGACGTTTATTTATACTTTGGGTTATAATCCAACACTATTTTATCACTCAAAATCCTCCAGCTTTGGCTGTTGAAGCTCTTTCAGTGGGTTCCAGTCTCCCTTTGACATGCCCCCAGTCAATGCGGGTTTGGTTTGGTTTGGCTTTAAGGACTTTGCTACTCTCTGGCACTTCAAGAATCAACCTGTTTCTTAAATCACGTCCTCAGCATACCCTGATTTAAGGTGGCCCCAGAAGTAGGTAATTAAAAGGGTGTCCCTGCCTTTTATCCAAGGGAAGGGATGTTTCTAGACTGTAAGGTTCCGGGGAGCTCACTTTTATGAGGCTTTTGCTTTGCATCTCCACCAGAGGTCATTTGTCAAGTGCCAAGGAGCACAGGAAGCCAGGGGATATGAGCGGTGCCAATAAAGGAGCTGGAAAGACCGGGATTGGCTGTGGCCTCCACGCTAGCTGAGTTACCTTAGAGACATCTCTGAACCCTGGAGTCCTCATCTATTTGTTGCAGGACTTTGTGAAGATGAGAATACACATGAACACCCAGCACAGTGCCGGGCCCAAAGTTGTTGCTTAAGAAATGGTTAGCCTCGTAGGAGAAAGTACGAGATAGCAGGTCCACTCAGCAGAGATCCCGGCGCTGGAAGGAAGAACAACCAGCTCTCCCATCAGCCAGAGCTCCATCAGTTCAAAACCAAACAAATGACTCATGAATTCTAATCCATTCTTCTACTCTCAGCTTCCCTCCTTCATGCTGGGAGGCCAAATTACAGTATTTTATTATTTTGCCTCTTTACTGTGTATTTTATTTATCTCTTGTTGGGCTGCCTAGTTTTAGGCATTTTTTCAAAAGCCCTACTTGTTCCTACCTGCTATCTGTATTCTCGGTAAAAAAACACCAATCGCTACAATGTACCTCTCCCAACCCTCCGGAGGATTTCTATGTTGTATTCTTGCCAAACTGCTAGCTTCATTAATCTGGAACTGAATGCTGAAATTTCACTTACTGTTTTGATCTATATGTTCTCTCAGTATGTTTGTCATTTTCCAGAATCAGAGCTTCTGCTCCGGGATAAGTGGCTGCTCACCATGGCCCCCACCAACCAACCACCAACTGAATAATGGAACAGCTCTTGATAGAATAAAGGTGGGTTGTATCAGACTTCTCAACTGACCTGAAATCAGGACGAGCAACAGTGCTGCAGTCAGCCATCCTCTGCATATAGAGCATAAGTTGGTGTCTGGCTTTCCTTCACTAAGCTCCAAGAGGTCAAGCCACCTCTGTCTTGTTTACTGCTGTATCCCCACAGTGTAGCACAGCGCCTGACACATACTAGGTGCTAAATGAATACTGAGTGAATGAATGGGGTTTTTTAAAAAGTAGGCACTCCAGTTTTTCTTTCATTTCCTAGTAGATGCAGAAAAAGTGCTTTTTTCCTTACTCCAAAGGTTGGCTCCATTTTATGTGGCCTACCGTGTGTACTGTCTTCTAAACTGTAATTTGAGTTACAGACTGGGAGGCAGTGCTTCCAGCCAGGGCCCTGGAAAAGACAGAACCAAGATGAATTTGAATAAGAATGCTCCAGTCTAAATGTCTGTGTCCCTTTAAAATTCATATGCTGAAACCTAATCCCCAATGGGATGATATTTGGAGAAGGGGCCCTTGGGCGGTGATTAGGTCAGAAGGGTGGAGCTCTCATGAATAGGGATACAGAGGGCCAACTGTACTGTGCTATTTTTATGTAAGGGACTTGAGCATCTGCAGATTTTCATATGAGAGGGGACTCCTGGAACCAATCCCCCGTGGTTACCGAGGGATACCTATCACTACGGGGTCTTGTGAAAAAGACCCCAGAGAGCTCCCTCACCCCTTCCACCAGATGAGGACACAGTGAGGAGACAGTGGTCTATGATCCTGGAAGCTGGCTCTCACCAGACACTGAATTTGCCAGCACCTTTACCTAGGACTTTCCAGACTCTAGAACTGTGAGAAAGAAATTTGTGTTGTTTATAAACCACGTAGCCTGTGGTATTTTGTTATAGCTCTCACCTCCACTGAACTTTCCCAACCATCCTAACCATATATAACCTTCCAGGCCTGGCCCCTGCCCAACACCAAAATGGACCTCTTCCATGAAGCTTTCCCAGCCCCACTGACTCACCTTCCTTTAAACCTATAGCATGAATGACCCACGAGGTTCCTCCACATGACAGGCATACTTTAAAAAGACACTTCTTGGACTGTCATTTTCTCTCTTATAATCTCACACGTTATTACTATTCCACTTTTCATATCTTCATATCTTCCAACTACATTAAAAAATTCCTTGGGACTTCACTGGTGGCGCAGTGGTTAAGAATCCACCTGCCAATGCAGGGGACATGGGTTTGAGCCGGGAAGATCCCACATGCCGCAGAGCAACTAAGCCTGTTTACCACAACTACTGAGCCTGCGCTCTAGAGCCCGCGAGCCACAACTACTGAGCCCACGTGGCACAACTACTGCAGACCGCGTGCCTAGAGTCCATTCTCTGCAACAAGCCACCGCAGTGAGAAGCCCACGCACTGCAGCGAAGAATAGCCCCCACTCGCTGCAACTAGAGAAAGCCCGCGCGCAGCAACGAAGACCCAACGCAGCCAAAAGTAAATAAATAAAATAAATAACTTTATAAAAAAAAAAATTCCTTGAGAGCAGAGATTGTCTCATTTCTTTACAGTTCTCTCTGACGCGCACCACCTCTGGCACATGGCAAGTTCTTTCTAAAGTCCACCTTCCAGGCACTAGCTTTAATCACTACATCCCTTCATAAAAAAAAGTCAGAGAAAGGAGGATGTGGAGAGAAGTTCAGAGAAAGGAAAGCGAGAGGATGGGACAAGGCAAAGAACAGGAGAAAATCAAAATACAAAGGATTGAGCCAAGACACGCCCTGAGGTTAAATTTCGCTGAAATCCAGAGTGGATTAGAAAATCCGGTGCTGCTAAGGAAGAAAGGACGAAGCATTGTAAACCAACTTAATAACCGCCCCCCACCCCCCCGCAGTGCGTTCCTCATCTGCATTTCGCGCTGAATAGTAGGACTCTTTACACAAGCTCCAACTACCTGCCTTGTGCTGCAGCTGTGCTAAGTTAAATACTATTCCAAATAACAGACCCTTAGGCACCTGTAAATCATAGAACATACGTTTTCCACGCTGGAAGAGCTATAAGAGACCAGTCAAGGTTACAGTACTAAACTTAAAGTCCAGTGTCTCCTTTCAAAATATACATGACCCTCTGGAAATGGTACAAAATATCTAGTATAATCCCATGTAAACCTGCCTCGGAAGAAGACATAAATTTCATCAGATTCTTAAAGGGGTCAGGTTGCCAAAAAGGTTACAGATCACTCCTCGGGGCTAAGTCCTTGATGTTACAGACCAGAAAGGTTAGCAAGTGGACCCACAGAAACGGGGCCAGGCAGGGAAAGCACCAGAATCCTGAGTCAATTCTCCTGACTTCTAGCTGCCACTTTCCCTCCCACGCTTACACTCCTCCCTCTTTTGTTGTAAAGGGATTTTCTTTGTGACACCATTTGCTCTAACAGGATTTGACCTGTGGCGTCTGGATGCTTTGCTCTGTTACATTTTAAGTGTCTTCCATTTGCCTGCTTTCCTTCATTCACCCTAATGATGCCCACAGAGATGTAATTTTCTCACTTCTCTTTTTCTATTATCACCTTATCTGGCCTTTGCCCACCCTCTTTTCTGCTACACATGGAATGTCTCTGGGTACCCTTTTGTCCTCCCATCCTGGTTTTATGAGAAGTATTTATTTCCATGTTTTCTGTATTTGCCTGGATGTATTCTCACAGAGCTGATGGTAAAACTCTTCTGTCTCAGCAGGCA
>NW_006786512.1:1846439-1869949 GCF_000442215.2 Lipotes vexillifer
AGCAGGAAACGATTGCTCACGGCAATTACACCTGCTGTCTTCCTTTTCATTTTCCTTCAGCTCTTGATGAAATTGTGTTTCCAGAAACCCTATGAATTCTTTCTCCGACTCTTACATAACTCAGTGTATTCAGACATTTCTTTTCCATATTTTTTTGTTTGTTTGGTTGGGCATCTGGCTCATTTTCTCTTCAAATAATTTGGTGGCTGTTGTATCTTCAGTTTCTCTCACGCTGCATCCAAATGAATGGCTCAAGATTCAGTCAGATTTGGTTGGTATTTGTATCATTAGCTGCAAAAATGAGTCTATGAACCTGCCAGTTGTTTATGAGCCTGTTTTGTTGATTTGATGTTTTGGGGGGACTTTTTTTTGTTTACTCTTTTAGGGGGAAGGGATGTTCATTTTGGGTCCAGTCTTAGGGCTAAAGTTTAGAATGTGTTTTTTTGCCCCAAGTTGTATCCTTTATACCTTTAAAGAGTTTGCCCCTTGGGCAAAACTCAATGTGTGAGTGTCTATGTGTGTGTGTTTTCTGGGAATGATTCTAGAAAATATTTCTTTGGGGCTGGAATATGGGTTTCAACATCTTCTCTATAAATAAATCAACACGTGAGGATAAATTCTCAATTCCACTCCCCCTACCCCACCCAGCCCCATGCTCTTGTTCCATCCTACTCTCAAGGTAAGATTCCCACCCTAAAGAGAAGCAGCAGCAAAATTAAGTCAGAAATCAGGCCCTTAAATACCACATGAGGGTTCAGAAGAGGCCAACAGAGTCATAGAAAGGGGTGGGGGATAAGGAGGCGGGCTGGGGGGTTGCAGGAGAAGATAATCCAAGAGTAACTTGGACACCAGACTATTCTTTCTTTGGGCCAAGGGGTTGACTGACAGTACATGTACCTTAAGAACAAATGAGACTAACTGATTGTATCTGTTGGGACAAGGAGAGAGAAAATCCATCCTAAGCCCCACTGAATAAGCAAAAGAGTGAAGGAGGGGTAATACTGAACCTTTGCTATACTTCCTGGCAGGGTAGGACCGATTGTATAAGGAGTTCATGATGATCCCTAGGAAAGGAGTTGGGGGAGGCAGAGGCAGTGAGGCAGGGCCTGACATCCTTAGGGCTTTCACTATGACAACCGCTTGCATCCCACTTGTTCTCTGTGTGCGTGGTACCCCAGTGAACCTTGAACCCTGCCAGGGGTGCCATCAAAGTGTAAACTGTATTTTTGCTGTAAATGAGAACACATACAGGCAATGCCTGCCAGATAAATGGCTGAATGGGTCACAGTATGCAGCCTGGGGTCTGGTACAAGTTCCTGCCAGTAGAAGGGAACAGGTATAGGATAATGTCAAGCCAGCCTGGAAGAGAGATCCCATGTTCAACGCAACTCACTAGGCTTTTACCCCTATGAATTTACAAGACAGTGTAGCCCAGCCAGTTAACAACTCTATGCAAACAGCATTTGGTGCTAAAAGAGTCGGCAAATAAATAATGTGATAACTGTTTAAAACATTTTTCAATTTTCTTTTTTTTTTCTTTGACCTTCAAGGGTGTTGGCAAAAAGTTCAAGTATTCAAAAGGTTACCATGAATTCAGAAAGAACCAGTGGAACAGATGATAGGATTTTAAAAACCTGGAAATCAAAAAATAAAAATAAGACACATACATTCTCTTCCTCCCTCTGAAGATACGCAAAATGCCACCAATGGAACTTTGAGACACAATATAATGAAGCAAACAGTGGTGTCAGAAAATGAAGGCATTGACTTAAGTCTGCCTTTCACATGATACAGGTCCCTGGACAAGTTACCAAGCTTCTTAGATTCTCAGCTACCTTATCCATACAACGAAAAGGTCAACCTCATTAGTGAAAGTAGACTTTCTCAGAAAAGGCTAATTGAAGAAAACTAAAGACATCAATGAGCCAAGTGTGTTCCTTTGTTCACTCAAAAAGTGAATTACTGGGTTTCCCTGGTGGCACAGTGGTTAAGAATCTGCCTGCCAATGCAGGGGACACAGGTTCATGCCCTGGTCTGGGAAGATCCCACCTGCCGCAGAGCAACTAAGCCCATGTGCCACAACTACTGAGCCTGCGCTCTAGAGCCCGCGAGCCACAACTACTGAAGCCTGCAAGCCTAGGGCCCATGCTCTGCAACAAGAGAAGCCACCGCAGGGAGAAGCGCGCTCTCTGCAACTAGAGAAAGCCCACTTGCAGCAAACAAGACACAACACAGCCAAAAATAAAATAAATAAAATAAACAAATTTATTAAATAAATATAAATAAGTAAATAAATAAGAAAGTGAATTACTTTGATTCCCCATGGCAAAAAGTGAGTATTATATCAATTACTTTATGAATAGAAGAATATTAATGATAATATAATCATTGTATTTACTCTATTAAAATGTTAACAACGAGACGTTTTTGAGAAAAGGCAATAAGCACACAATTTTCTAATCTTTCCATCCTTGCAGCTGTTTCCATTGCCTCTGAGCACTCACAGAATGCCCTCACTGCCATGACTTCATTTCTTCCTCCAAGGCACCCTGGCAGAAAAGCATATTCATCACCCTCATTTTACACATGAGAAAACTAAGGACAGTGAATTGAAAGCAGAGTGGAAGCTAGAATTAGTTCATTATGTTCAATGCACGGCACAAATGTGGGGAGTTTTTTATACTGTATAACAGAATGTGTCAACATTTAGAAGACGTGCATAGCTCAGTGGACCAATATTTCCCAAACAACCAATGAAAAACAACACAACATCATGCATGGGCAAGAGATCCATTCAAAGTACAAGACAGATCAATGAGTTGTTTGTTTTTTTGTTTTTTTTTTGCGGTACACGGGCCTCTCACTGCCGTGGCCCCTCCCGCCGCAGAGCACAGGCTCCGGACGCGAAGGCCCAGCGGCCACGGCTCACAGGCCCAGCCGCTCAGCGGCATATGAGATCATCCCAGATCCTCCCGGACCAGGGCGCGAACCCGTGTCCCCTGCATCGGCAGGCGGACTCCCAACCACTGCGCCACCAGGGAAGCCCCAGATCAATGAGTTTTAACAGAATACGAAAAGTTCATCGATCTGTTTTCAGATTTCATATTATAACTAACCTGTAAGGAACCACCCCTTGTTGAGTTTTAGAGGAGTATCAGAGATGAATGTACATGATTGTCTGAAAAGGCTGTGACAATGCTGCTTCCTTTTCCAACTACCTATCTATGTAAAGCGGGATTTTTTTTTCATATACTTCAACTTCAACCAAAACAACATATCCCAACAGATTAGATGCAGAAACAGAAATGAGAATTCAGTTATCTTTGAATAAACCAGAATTTAAAGAGATTTACAAAGATGTAAAGCAATGCCACTCTTCTCGCTAATTTTTGTTTCAGAAAACAGAACTTTTTAATTTTTAAAATGTTATGTTCACATGTAATGAGCTTATTACTATTATTTTTAAGGAATTAATAAACAATTAATCTTGTTTTAGTTTCTAACATGGTAAATATGGATAGATATAACCCATATAAACGTAAATCTCTGGGGTTCTCAATAGTTCTTAAAAATGTAAAGAATCCTGACCAAAAAGTATAGAGAAGGCCACTATATCATGATAAAAGAGTCACTTCACCAGGAAGATAGAACAAATCTAAATGTGTATACACTTTAAAAAACAGCCGCCCCCCCCCCAATATATAAAGCATAGAACTTAGCAAGTCCACTGCCATAATGGAAGGTCTCACCCCACCTCTCTCAGTTATTGTTAAGTCACACAGCAAAAATGAGTCCAGAGATTCTATCAGCCAGATCTTAGCAGAAAAGTGACGCCACACTCAGATGAGGTGAAGAGAGAGAGTTTAATTAAATATTCACAAGGTATGGGTGAGGTTAAGGGACCCCAACCAGGGATGGATACAGAAGCACATCCAGGGCTAGCAACAGGGGCAGCTTACCCCACCTAGGCCTAAAGGGCTTGGTCACCAACACCAGTGAGAGCTGTAGCTGAAGGAGATGGTGCCTGACAAGCTCGGTGGCCTTATTCAGGGGACTGCAGTCTTTGCTGAAATGCCCAAGAAGGAGGGAGCTGGATGAGTTAATATTCTGACCTTTCTCTCTACCTCTTTCCAATCTACCCACATCCCCATTGGCTGAGCCAAGGAAGCCAGGGGTAGGGAGTCCTTGATTTAGTGCATACAGTCAGCCTCCTGCAGCACAAAGCAGGGTGAGGAAACTTAGAAAGAACGTCTGGAGGGACAAAGGAAGAAGAGCCAGCACAGACATAGCTGATCTGAACAACATCATTTTTAGGTTTAGTTCACTGGATGCAAATAGAAGCCTGGATCCAACAAGTAAAGAACATACATTCTTCCCAAGTATCTGCATGGGACATTGATAAAAACTGACCACAATTCTAGGCCAACAAGCAAGTCTCTGCAAATTTCAAAAAAATCCATGTCAAATAGAACCTGCCCTCTGACCACAAAACGATTCGATACTCAGGGATCAGAAGTCAATCACAAAACGATAGTGGGGGCCGGGGGGGACCTACATATTTGAAACTTTTAAGAACAAATTTCTAATAACTCAAGAAAAAAGTCATGGAAATTTAGACATACTCAGAAATTAACGATAACGAAAACACTACCTATCAAACCTTGCGGAGGTAGCAAAAATAGTACACAGAGATGTATATCCTTAAATGCTTATGTTAGATAATTTAAAAACCAAAAAGTAATGAGCTAAGCATCCAATTTAGTACATTCGAAAAAAAAGAAGTTGATAAAAATGTAAGTGCAGAAATGAATGAAATGGAAAACAAACACACAAAAAAATAGAGATGATCAACAAAGCCAAGTGTTGGTTCTATAAGATTAAAATGAAGAAATCCTTTGTGAAATCAATTTTGAAGAAAGATGAGCAAACAAGAACACACAAAGTTTCATCTCTGCGCCCCTCTTCATGGCCTCAGTCCCTACATGTCCAACCTCCAGCCATCAGTTCTCTTGCTTTATGTGAGCTGAAAGGGCGTATGTGAAAGTATAGCAAAGTACACAGCTGATGAGGTGACCTTACAGCATCTGTTGAAATTCTTACAGATTCTGCTGCGTCTCTGGGCTTAGCAACAACGGCTCTGGGTTCTGTGCTCCTGGGTCCTGGAGGGCAGGCTTTGCTACCTACATGAGGATTAAAAGAGCAAAAGGGATGCTCAGTGCCTGAAATGGAAAAAGAGTAGAAGTGAAGCTCCTGGGGGGGCGGGGTGTGGGGGAGGACAGTGCTGACCTGGGAGGCTAAACAAGCCAAAGACAAACCAGAGACCTGCATCACTAATTTATCTAGAGCCGGCTCTGCACTCAGCTGTTCATGAGGCGCGTGAATGAACACCGCTGTTCAGGTGGGATTTGGGTACTGAAGGGCTCTCCGTGGCTACAGAAGATCTTTTTGTTGTGCTGTTGGGGGAATTTTCTTTGGGTTTTTGTATTTTCTATTTTTCTTCTGTCGCTTCATAATAATACCTTTTCTGCAGGGACCACAAACCCCCTCACAGTGTTCAGGCACCTTTATACAATGCAGGCCCGTTTACACATCCTATCTCAAGATGTGTGGACCAGAAATAAACATTCCCCCAAATCAACCATACCCCAGGGTTTTATGTTCATGGAAGACTGTGAACAGCAAAAAGAACCGTGAACCAGGTGCAAAGAGTCATTTCCAGCTTAATAATTACTGAAGGGAAATGGCATTTCTAAACCTTAGGTGTGGAAATGAAGTTGGCATAGGACAGAGGTGCTATTACACAGGTTAAATAATGCCAACTACACTATAAATTAATAATATCAACACTCTAATATTGAAATCTATTTATTGTTAATGCATCTCAAACTACAGCTGAATAAACGCTTAAAACGGAAATACAGTTGTTCCTTTCTCTCACATCAAAAGTTGGTTCAAGTCCTTTTCACTCTTGAAATGATTGGTCGTTAATAACTAAAATAGTCCATGTAGTTGGAGAGAAATCCCTGCATTCCAATTTATTGGAAACTCAATTCAGAATTCAATTGAAAATATCAATATTCTTCATTCAGAGAAACAGCTCCCAAATAACTCTTTCATCTCCAACTTTAATTAAAAGAACTGTCTACGAATTGCATGTTCTGTTGCTTTACACACCCATTAAAAAACAGAAATGGACTGAAAGTGATTGATATCATCCTTGCAGTAATGACTTTAAAATTTTCTCGCCCTGGTCATTTATAATCACCATAAATAAGTGAAATACTTGTCTCTATTTCTTTAACGCCTAAGGAAAGAGACCTCATCTGTTCTCCAGTCATTTCTTCAACATGATAGAACCCTGACTTGAAAAAGAATTTTCTTCCGTTTCAATATCTGGGTATGATGAGATCTCCATGGACGATTATTATTCTTTTGTTTTTTCATTTTAAATCTGGATTATTCTTGTATATGCATGAAGTCATATTCCATGCTTTTTAACTCTATGACCCAGAAATCAGAAACAATATTTATAAATAATCTCTGAAATTGCCCAGTAAATACAATACATAATGATTTTACTGTTCCAAGGTTTGCATTATATTGGCATTTGTATTCCTACTATCAACCTAAGACATAGATAAGGTAATAAACCTCTAGGCTAAATCTTATTACACAAGACTGTAATTCTTCTGAATTCTTCTCAAGAATTACCATATGCAAAATATGAATGTTTTCTTGTTTCAACCTATTTTTCTTCTTTTGAAACCTGGAAATTATTTTTGTTAAAAGTTGTAATGTAATTCCATGATAAGTCTTACTGCACGTGGGGTACAAGGGGCTCATCTTATTTAAATAAAAACATGGCTCCCATTCAAGAGCAATACTGAATTTTCACCCAAAACTGCAAGTAAATGACATGTGAATGAAGTGCTCCCTGAAGACGCATTAACGAGCATTAAGAGGGAAGACCGTAAAACTCCATCATTTCAGTGGTCCCAGACCAAAGGTGCTTGAGTCGCTTTGACACATCCGAGTGTGACAGCTTCATAGACATTGTTTCAGGCTGCTGGGTCCAAACTCAGTGGAAAAGAGGGAATGGAAATAAGTCCAGGGAGTCACTGAAGGTTGCAGCCCATGCCCTTGGCTCCAGCTCACAAAGCTGATCACTTTCCCAGACTGGACTGGCCTCCTCCATGAGGAAGGAGGGCTCTATGTAATTTTACTTTAAGTAAGTGATGAGCAACAGATAAGCCAATCAGTTAACTTTTTGTTTGAATCCAAATCTTGAGCAATGTTCGCCAGATGCTTCCCAAAGGACAGGAAGTGGTTCCTATCCCTCCTGGAACATCTCAGAGAGAGTAGCCTCTCCAGAGTTGCTACTCCAAGCTTTGCCTCACATGCTGAAGGTGTGCAGGGTGAATACCTAATGATTCATCTTCTGCTGTGGGCATTCAGAATAAAAATGCTCTGCCTTTTGCCAGCCAAAGACTACTATTTGTAGATTTTTCTCCCATAAAGGGGACCCCATACAACAGTCCAATCTCAGTAAGAATGCATCTGATCATATAGGAAAACAGATCCAATGCTGTTATGGCATCTCCACATATCCCAGTACCTATCAAGCCTTGAGCACGGTAGATACCCAAAATTACGTCATACAAGACAACCTCAGGCATTTCGTAAATATCAAGGGTGGATATATGCCATCCATCCATGTACTTGTATCCAATCCCCTAGGCCTGCATTTGCACCATGTCGAGCTGGAGGTGGGAGTGAAATCTATGTACAGAATACAATGTCATCACTCAATTTGTAAGAAAATTACCCATAAATTGGCCTCATTAATATCATTCCCCACTGATATCATCAACCCACTGAATGTTCTACTTCTCAGTTATTTTGTTGAAGGAATATATTTTATATCTAATAAGGAAATTAATATCTAAATATTGGGATCAAAGAATATATTTCCAGGAGATAAATAAATATGTATGTATAGGCATACACACACACACACACACGCTATAGTCATCTGACCTTATGTATTAGTTTATTTTACAAATAATCGTTTCTTTTCGAAAATAAGTCTTGATTTTTAACATTTTTATGACATTTCTTTTTTAATATGTGAATGCAATAATGTAATTTAAACTTTTCTCAATATTTAGGGTTGACCTTAGAACAAAAGTTAATGTTCTGTGGTGTGATGAATTGGGAGATTGGGATTGACATATATAAACTAATATGTATAAAATGGATAACTAATAAGAACCTGCTGTATAAAAATAAATAAAATAAAATTCAAAAATTCAAAAAAAAAAGTTAATGTTCTGTCCTTAATACAGCGGTACTCTTGGCGCCTGTCAATGTACATACAACTCTCTTTTGGGGGGGTTACACCGAAAGGCTTCAATCTCGGGGGTGGGGGAGAAGGTGTCTGTTTTTGGTTACGTCTTTGCTTGTTCGGGGAGTTCTGTCTCCTCAAGTGAGAGAACGAGGGACCGTCATCACTTCTCCCTGCTGTCATGCGTCATCTGCCTCTGACTCTCTTCTTTCCTCCTTAACATATACCCCACGACACCACTGCGTCTTCTGATGCTAAATGCTTGTTGGAATGTTCATTCACTCATTTCTTCATCCTACTAGTACTCTATGAGCGTCTCCTATGTGCCAGGCACCATCCTGGGGATAGCATAGAACCTGTTCTCGTGGAACCCACAGTGGGTGCAGACAGACATTAGTCAGAGAACCGCACAAATAAATGCAACATCCCCTCTGAGGAGTGAGACACTCCGATGCATTGGAGAAGCCGGAACTGGTCAGGGAGGCCAGAGGAGGCTTCTTTGAGCGAGTGGTGTTTGAGCTGAAATCTGGAAGTGTTGACTCGGGGAGGAAGAGCCTAGAGAGCTTTCCTAGCAGTGGGAAACATGTGTGCAAAACCCCTATGGTCTAAGAGAACAAAAAGAATCCACGACACAGGACCCCCATGGCCGAGACCCAGGCCTTTCAGTCTCCAGTCTAAGAGCAACGATGGGCAGCTGAGGTACAAGTGAGTGGGGGACAGGTGACAACAAATTTTGCATTTTGCAAACACCACCTTGGCCACAGAATGGAAGACGGTTTGGACGTGGGCAAGTGTGTACATCCAATAGGACACTGTGGTCGTACCTCCAGTGGCTTGGACTAAGGCCTGGGCTCCACAGAAATCTATGAACTTGGGTGGGAAAACAAGCACTTCTTTACTTTCACCAACTTCTGCTTGAAATTTAATATTTCCTTCCATGATGATTGTAGATAATAAACCACAGTAGTATCAGCAGCATCTGTGACCCTGCACCCAAGAGGAGTCACAGGTGTGTTCAGATCACATTACAGCTGCTGCAGATTCATCAAGCTACCATTTACACTCATCACTACTTGAAAATTACTGTAGTTGTTAGGCCTGCCACTATATCATATTATACAATGCATTAATAAAGAAGCACACATTTTATTATAATTCAATTTTTTAAATGTTCTCATAACTGCATTTTAACATAATTAATTTCCTTTGTAATCCTATGTACTTTATTTAATGAATTTCAGTCTTATTCTGAAAAGGGGCCCATGGCCTTTACCAGGCTGCCAAAAGTCTCCATTGCACAAAATAAATGAAGAACTCCTATGGGTGAAAGGGAGCAGACAGTTTGAGAGCTATTTAGAAGGTCAACGCAGCATGGCCTGGATGAGCGTGCTAGGATGAAGGAAGGAGCCTGGGATAATTATTAGAGGTCTGGTTCATGCAAGCAGATGGACAGTGGCACACTAGTGTTTTACTCAAGTGAGAAAACACCAGAAGAAAATCACAAGAACATCTATGGATAAAGTGCAAGGGCTTTAGTTAATGGACGTGGGGACATCTCGTTCAGCAATTTTTTCTCACTTTTTGAATCATGGCAAAGTTGCAGATAACTGAGGAACATTGGTAAGTTAGGTGTTACCACAAACAGACACACGTATATAATAGAAATTGTTATCAAGAAAAGTACAAGCTTCTATTAACAATGTCCAGTTGCAAAGTATTTTTAATATTCACAAATGAAACAGTTATCAAAAAGTCTGCCACTTCCCCTACAAGATTGTTTTCCAGGGGATTGAATTCCTTTTCCTGGACGAACCCAGTTTTCATTAAAACCTTTAGTTAAGGAATGGATGTCATCCCCCAACATCTTTCCTGGACTCTTAATCTCCTTTCTGTTTATTTAAGACCAAAACATTCTACTGCAGCTCCTTCAAAAAAATTGGAAACAGTATCAACCCAAATATCCTCATTATTTCTACTTCCACCCATGAACAACATACTGACTTTGCCAAAACAATTAAACAAACTTAAATCATGAGTCATTAGCCAAACAGTTCCCTCGGTGACTTCATCCAAGCCTCTTGCCAGCTACCCCATCAGGCATCTGTTGAATCCCAGGCAAAGGAAGCGTTGCACACAGGGAGTTTAAATTCAGTGTATGTCTCTATTCCTGTTTACCTTCAAAGCTGTATAAACCTTCTAAATACTTATGCATTCAGAATAAAGTTTTAAATATGAGAGTCAGGGGATGCAAATACTGGTTTGCCCTTAGCTCTGCATAACTTGATAGAAAATTTTCACATTTTCTGCTCTTTTTCCTTTTGCTTGTGGAAAGAACACTTCCGGCAAGAATAAATTCAAAAGATGGTAGACGGTATTTGAGAAAAAGTGGTTTCCCTTGCCCCTATCATGCCCAGGTGTTCATTCACATTGTGCCAGCATTATAACTCTTGTGATCATTTATTTCTTTTCATTTTCTCTTGCCCACTCACCAGGCCCCAACTCTCTCCTGTGGAAAAATCTCAAAGGAACCAAAGCCATGGAGATTTTCTTTTTTTAAGTCCCCTCCCCCATCAAGAACTCTATGATTTACACTACGCTGTGTAAATCCATTTCAGTTGTCCTGCCTTCAAATTTCCAGAATTTAATACAAAAGGTTATATTTGATTTGATTAATGTACCTATTCATTGTTCTATTACTACTTTTGGTCACGTGCTCAAGACAAAAACATTTTTTCCCCCCAAAGGTGTTAATTACTAAATGCTTTTTGAGAGAGCCAGTTCTTCTCTGATCTATAAAGCATTTCAACAAAAACGTTTGCATCAAACTGGTTAGTTTAAAAAGAAAATCTCCAGATTAAAGTCTGTCTGGCAGACTGGACTGCTTGGCAGTTGCATGAGCTTAGCCAGGTGGCTCGACATATTTCTCAAACTTTATTTTTTTAATTACCTATTACATAAATGATATAGAAGAATTATTGAAGTAGGAGAGAACTTAGAGGAAAAAAATATAGCGTGCCTGTACATATCTGCCTCATGCAGACAGTGCAATCTACATTCTAGGGTAGAGAAGGCATATTTGCTTAAGTTGTTTATCTAACAAAGCAAAACAAAATCTGCATGTTAGAACTGTTTGGTTCTAACAAAGCGTTAGTTGGTTGCAAAACTTCAAAACACAAACTAGCAAAAAAGAAAAAAAATATATTCCATTGGCTGATACCAGACCACAGGAAGAGGGGTGCCTGCTGAGCAAGAGAACCAGATCCTCTCACACTGTCAAAGATCTCTCTCTACCCACTCCTCCTCCTCTCTGCTGCCTGCCTTCATTCCCTCAGATCACCTTTACCTCCCCGCTACAACCAGAGCCACTTACAGTCCACACAGCTCCGGCAGGAGGGTAAAGTACCACTTCCTCTTTCCTGCGGGCTTCTGTTTTTCTAAAAGCCAAGGAAAGACGCTGATTGGTCTGGCTTACGACGCATGCGCATTCTCGGAGCAATCATTGTTGCCAGGGGATCAGGTGCTGTGACTGGCCCAGCTCGCGCCAACTTCTCGCTTGGTGACAAGCACAGTGCCAGGCAGTTGAGGTCAAATTAAAAAACGCAACTCTCTTTTAAATCATATATTAAACCAGCAGCTTCCCGAAATACAGTCTCAGAAGGGGGAGTGCTAAGCAAACAAAATAACAAATGCTCACCCCATTTATGTGGCAGTCATGACCCTACAGTCTTTGCCAGGTAAGATTTTGCCCTCATTTGACATTCAAGATGCCAGAGATTAAATTATTATAAATTATTTTATATCAGAGGCCTTGTTTCCCCAAAATACAATTATAATTGTATGAATCATTAATTACGATGTAACATGAAAAGGAATAATTCTAGAGGGCGGAGAAATGGGGAGATGTCTGGTCAAAGGGCACAAAGTTTCAATTATGCAGTTTCAAATATGAATAAGTGCTGGAGATCTAATGTACAGCATGATGACTAGCTAATAATACTGTATACAGTACTTGAAATGTGCTGAGACATTAGATCTCAAATGTTCTCATTACACATACACACACACAAATGGTAACTATATGAGGTGATGGATATATTCGTTAGCTTGATTGTGGTAATCATTTCATGATGTATACGTGTATCAAAACATCACGTTTTGATATACATCTTAAGTATATACAGTTTTTGTTTGTAAGTTATACCTCAATAAACCTGAAAAAAATAAATTGATAGAGTTCGTTTTTAGCATTTCTCTGATTAAAGGAATAATTCTGTAGTGACATTAGTTGAACTTTCTTTTTTTCATTTCTAGCATTCTCTTTTATTCAAGTAGGTCTTTGTGGAAAGAAAACGCTAAAGAGTTTTCTCATCATTTACAATAGGCTACATTCATAATTTGAGTGCCATTAATAATCTTTCCACATAAAAATAAATTCTCTAGAATTGTTCTAATTCAGCAAATGTCAGCAGCGCCCAGGACACTAAATGGAAACACCACAAACACCTGTTATTAGTGGAAATGTCTGTGTCTTTCATCAGACATAGCCAAGCAATACTAGGAGCCAGTATAAAGGTGTCTTTTCTGCTCAGTGTTGGACACCATAACCAACTGACACATAGGACTCTGAACCAGGGAGTTGGAGGTTATTATGGCAGGCAAGTGACCTCACTACTCCCAACCATCCTTTCCTTGGCTTTTTTTTTTTTTTTTTTTTTTTTCAGTACACGGCCCTCTCACTGTTGTGGCCTCTCCCGTTGCAGAGCACAGGCTCCAGACGCGCAGGCCCAGCGCCATGGCTCACGGGCCCAGCCGCTCTGTGGCATGTGGGATCTTCCCGGACCAGGGCACGAACCCGTGTCTCCTGCATTGGCAGGCAGACTCTCAACCACTGTGCCACCAGGGAAGCCCTTTTCCTTGGCTTTTAGAATGACAGGTTTGGGGTAGATAAACTTTAAGGTGCTTTCCAGTTCTAAAATATTATAATTCTAACAGAAAATAGCTTAGTATAATTGGGACGTCAAAGAGCCATTTGTTTTATCATTTAGAGGAAAGCCAGTTTTCAGCCTCTCACTTATTAAATGTTTACACAGCCCCATGCGGCCCTCTGGGCTGGGCGTCAGGGGCACAGAATGAATACATTGCAGTCCTTGTCCTCAAGGAGCACACAGGCTGGGGTTGCAGAGGGGAGACAGGTGTGTAAACAGATCATTAACATGCAATGGCACAAGGGACCTGGCAGAGGAGCAGACAAGGAACAGACAGGAGGAAATGACTAACTCACCCTGGGAGATGCCCAACAGAGGAGGCGCTGTTCACGATGAGCCTGGAAAGGTGAGTTCAATAGATTATCTGTGCAGAAGGCCAAGTTAGAGGGAAGAAAATCTGGGCAGAGGAGAAATCATGTGCCGAAGGAGCCCAGGATGTTCCAAGAAAGGAAGTCTGGTAAGAATGGGAGAGGTATGGGGACTTTCTCCTGTTGGCGGGAAGAGCCACTGAAGGGCTTCACATAGGAATGAGGCAGGCTCAGACCTGCCTTACAGCAAGCTCCCTGGTACTGGTGTGGAGGGTGGACCAAGGGAGAAGGGCCTGAGGGCGGGGACACTGAGCCTTTGGGAAGCTCCTGCATTAAGAGTTGAATGAGCTGGTGAGGGTCTGGGTTAAGGCAGGGGCAAGGGAGAGAGAAGACAGATGCTACTGAAGGAAGAGAAATTTTCCCCAGGGCGCATGAACTGAATTACATTTATCATGTTGAGGAGGAAAAACTTTTCTTATGACCTCTTAGGTTCAGTACCTAGGGACCTGTGAATTAAACTAACACAAAACAGATTAACAGGAGAAAAAGCACAGAACTTTTGTTAATATTGAAACGCATAGGAGTTCACAAAAAAGAAGTGAAACTCAAAAAAGCAATCAGACTCAGAGGCGTATATACCATTTTAAAAAAGGAAAGAGGGTTTGGGCTTCCAGGGAGGATAAATCACAGAAAAGTGACTAGGAAATATATAGGGGAACCAATGGAAGATAAGTTATCTTAGTAAGTTTTAAGTCTGCAAGTTTATCTGGGTATCGACTCCCCATCTTGGTCTTCCCCTCCTGGTGGTGGGGGCAGGTTAGTGTTCTTAAAGGAAAATATATGCCCTCCTGTTAGGCAGATAAAAGAAGGGTAGGGGGATTCCCTGGTGGCGCAGTGGTTGAGAGTCCGCCTGCCGATGCAGGGGACACGGGTTCATGCCCCGGTCCAGGAAGATCCCACATGCCGCGGAGCGGCTGGGCCCGTGAGCCGTGGCCGCTGAGCCTGCATGTCCAGAGCCTGTGCTCTGCAATGGGAGAGGCCACAACAGTGAGAGGCCCGCGTACCGCAAAGAAAAAAAAAAGAAGGGCAGGAACTCTTCCTGCATCTGTTGATTCTCAATTGCCTTCAGCTCAAGAGGATCCTTATGCCAAATTGGTATATTTCAGGGTGGCATATTCTGATGCTCTATGTGAGTGGTTTTGAATTTAACCTCACTGAGCCTCACTTCCCTCACCTCCCAAATGAAGATAAAACTTTGCAGATTTACAGTTAAAATAAAATGACACAATCCATTTAAACCACTCAAGACAATAGAAAGTTTCAGCAAATATAAGTCAACATCATCTTAATTATCATGCACTACGGTCCAGTCCTCCCTGCGGAAACAGGGCCGAAAGGAGCTGGCCAGTCCACTCGATCTTGGCATGAGGTCAGTGCAGACTAGGGCTCAGTGGGCGAGGGAACCCAGAGTGACCAGGAGTCAAAGAGCCAGAAAACCAGGGAATAAGTGTCGTTTGGGTGTCAAGGGTCAAGGCTAGAAAAGCCAAAATCTGTCATCAAGGTTAAGGGACTAGCATGGAGGCCAAAATAGGAAACAAAGGCAAGAAGGTCAGGAAGATGCAGGGACTGAGTAAGAAGCCTAGAGCAAGGTTTGGGGAGAGGAAAGAAGGTTCAGAACAATTGCCTCGTGGACAGGGCTGAAGAGCCCAGGGTGTGGATGGCCCCGAGGAGTCAACCCAATTTAAAAGACAGGATGGACTGGAGCAGACACCATTGACCATCACCCACTAGTGACCTTGAGGACACCTCCCAACAAAAGACCTGAGAACCTTGTAAAGAATCTCTTCAGGGAACTCCCTGGTGGCCCAGTGTTTAGGACTCCATGCTTTCACTGCCGAGGGCGCCGCAAAGTGCGGCCAAAAATGATTATAAAAGAAAAAAAAGAATCTTTCCAGTTTCAAGGTAACAGTGGCAACATTCAGTCCCTGTCATTGTTCTTCCCCTCCAAGACTGAAGACACGCGGGAAGAGATCATTGCACAAAATAAGAACTTTCATCTGACTCGCCAAACCTTGTTCTAAATGTTTTCCTGTATTAATCCTTTCATCCCCTCAACCCCATGAAGTAGACACCATCCTCATCCCCATTTTACAGATGAGTCAGGTGAGGCTTAGAGATAGTGAGTAACCTGGGTGAGGTCGTCCAGCCCATAAGATCCCTGCTGCCTGACGCCAGAGACCCCCAACCACTCGGCTCTACTGCCTCGCCCTGGGGTGAGACTGTGGGGGCCGGAGGCAGGAGATAAAAGCTCAGCCTGGACCACTGATGCCTCTTCCTGAAACAGAAGGGAAAGCGGGGAAGGTCAAATAATTTGGAGTTTCCGGGAGAGGAAGGAAGTTGAGGTTGTTGAGACTTGATAGCCTATATTTTCACTGAAAAGCCAAGCTTGGTCTGTGTGAAAGAGTTGGCAGGGTGATGGTGGGGAAACATGAGGCTTAGGATTTCCTGGAAGGGGCCCAGGACCCTGAAATGCAGGGAGAGGGCTGGCGATGGGCACTGCCCTAAGCAAGACCTGGCTTTCCTGGACCAGGTGCTGCTTCTAAAGTCAGGAAGCCCCAGGGGGCCTTTAACAAGACCCAGCCCCAGAGCGCTGGCCTTTTAAAATGCTGATTTGGGGAGTCCAATACAGACAATACTTGTGGGGCCCCCTCTAACGTGTGCCCATGGAGAAATGGACTAGAATCTGGCTGTTTCTGATGCAGCCCCAATTCAGCAGCAGCACAGGGAATTTGTTGCAGACTCTGGCCCGCAGTCACATTTACTGAATCAGAATCTGCATTTTAACAAGTTCCCAGGTGATTCGTGTGTGCATTAGGGGGTGAGAAACACTGCTCTAGAAGGCAAAATGCCCAACTCCAAAGAGGCTGTTCAAGCCTCAAAGTCACTGGGGGTTGAGAGTCTCATTACCATGTTTCTCATCAAGATGAAAACCTCTGGAGAATCAGCAGTGCTCGAGCCTGTGCCAATGATGCTAGAAAAAGTCTCGATTTCAACATTCAGATGAAAGATGACATGGGATGACTCCGTATGTTCTCTGCAAGGAGAAGGAAGCTGGTCTGAATGTGTGGCCTCGGGCAGGAGAGCATTCCTGTCTCGTATCCAGTGGCCCTGGGCAGTGTTCCCAGCACCATCCAGTCATAACTGAGCACCTACTAAGTGCCAGGCGTTCTCCTAGCAGCTGGGGAAACCACAGCGAACAAATCAGGCAAAAATCCCCACCTCCAAGAAGCTTACATTCTCCTGGGGAAAGAAAATAAATCAAATAAGTAAAAACACATAGTTTGCTAGATAGTGTCAGTACAATAGAGGAATGTAAAACAGGAAGGAGTGCAGACAACATCAGTGGTCTTTGCAGTTTTAGATAGTGGAGACCAGGTAGGCCTCCCTGAGAAGGTGACATTAAGTCAAGGCCCAGAGGAGATGAGGGAGCAAGTTCGACAGTGATCTGGGGAAACAGCATTGCAGACAGAATAAACAGTCAATGCAAGGGCCCTGGGGCAGGAGTATGGCTCGCTTGCTTAAGGAACAAGGAGCCTGGTATGGCTGGAGAGGATGAATAAGAGGAGTAGGAGCGGCTTCCCTGGTGGCACAGTGGTTGCGGGTCCGCCTGCCGATGCAGGGGACACGGGTTCGTGCCCCGGTCCGGGAAGATCCCACATGCCGCGGAGCAGCTGGGCCCGTGAGCCATGGCCGCTGAGCCTGCGCGTCCGGAGCCTGTGCTCCGCAACGGGAGAGGCCACAATAGTGAGAGGCCTGCGTACCGCAAAAAAAACAAAATCGAGGAGTAGGAGGGTTGGTCAGAGAGTCAGCACAGGGCCAGATCCTGTTAGGCCCTGTAGAGTGCAGTTGGAATTTTCACTTTCACCAGGAGTGAGATGGCAGGCAAAAAGGGTCTTGAGCAGAGGTGTGATGTAGGCTGACCTGGGTTGTAACAGGATCACTGTGTCAAGGATAAGCAGAAGTAGGGAAACCAGTTGCGAGGCTCCTGAAAGTGTCCAGCCAAGACATGCTAGGGACTTGGAGCTGGGTGGTAGCAGTGGCAGTGGTGAGAAGAGGCTGGATTCTGGATATCGAGCGAAGGTAGAGCCAAGAGGATTTCCTGGCCAGTTTAATGTGGGATGACTCCAGAACTCTTGGCCTGAGTCACTGGAAGATGAAGTTGCCATCGTCTGAAATGGGGAAGACTGCAGGCAGAGCAAGCACAAACAAAAGAATCTGGAGCCACAGAGCCTGGTGCGAGCGCTCAAGGAGAAATATGTCACGTTTTCATTTCATACGTCTGGGAGCAAGTGGTTTGTAGTTTTTGTTGGAAAATGTAGTCAGGTGTCTCCCGCTCCCCCACTTAAAAGGATAAACTAAAGTATCGGATTACCAAGTCCTCGCAAATGTCAACAGTTGGCAGGCACCGCATGCATCCGAGCCTGGTACGTCACCCTGAGCACAACCAGTGAGGATCCAGCTCATTGCGATGAAAGTGGAGGGCCGGATGGGACCGGGAAATCGGGTTAGCGCCAGAAGTCGCACTGCCTGGTACCGCCCTGGCCCCATCCTCGTTCTCTCAGAACGAACCTTTAGTGAAAGCCACTTGGTGCTTGGCTTCTTCAGGCACAGATGAGAAGAGCCTTCCTCTGCCTACAGGGCCACCAGTGAGGCCAGGAGAAGACCTGTCCAGGGCACAACGTGGCCAGGCTTGATCAGCAGCTGGAGACCTCTTTTTTCCCCCCGGCTTTACTGAGATATAATTGATGTGTCACGTTATGTAAGTTTAAGGTGTACATTGTGATGATTTGATACACGTATATATTGTGAAATTATTGTCATAATAAGGATAATTAACACATCCTTCGCCTCACATAATTACAATTTTGTTGCTGTTGCTATGGTGAGAACCTTAAACCTCTACTCTCACAGCAACTTTCAAGTATACAGTACAGTACTATTAACTAGAGTCACCAGGCTGTACATTAGATCCCCAGAACTTATTCATATTATAACTGAAAGTTTGTACCTTTTGACCAACATCTCCCCATTTCCCCACCCCTCAGCCCCTGGAAGCCCCCATTTTACTCTCTGCTTCTATGAGTTTGCTGTTTTTAGATTCCACATATAAGTGCAGTCATATGGTATTTGTCTTTTTCTGTCTGACTTATTTCACTTAGCATAGGCTAAGTGAGGCTCCTGAAAGGGACCCTCAAGGTCCATCCATGTTGTTTCAAATGGCAGGATTTCCTTCTTTTCTTTGGCTGAGTAGTGTCCCATGGTGTATGTACACACCACATTTTGCTCATCCATTCACCTGTCATGGAAACTTAGGCTGTCTCCATGTCTTGGCTATTGTAAATAATGCTGCAATGAACATGGAAGTGCAGATATCTCTTCAAAATAGTGATTTCATCTCCTTCGGATATATACCCAGAAGTGAAATTGCTGGATCATGGGGTAGTTCTATTTTTAATTTTTTGAGGAACCTCCATACTGTTCTCCATACTGGCTGCACCAATTTACATTCCCACCAACAGTGTACGAGGGTTCCCTTTTCTCCATATCCCTGCCAACATTTGTTATTTATAGACTTTTTGATGATAGCCATTCTGACAGCTCTGAGATGATCTCTTATTGTGTTTTTGATTTGCATTTCCCTGATGAGTACTGATATTGAGCACATTTTCATGTACTTGTTAGTCATTTGGGAAAATGTCTATTCAAGTCCTCTGCCCATGGGATTGTTTGGATTTTTTGCTATTGAGTTGTGTGAGTTTCTTTTAGATTTTAGATATTAACCCCTTATCAGACATATGGTTTACAAACATTTTCTCCCATTCCATAGGTTGCCTTTTCATCTTTTTGATTGTTTCTTTCACTGTGGAGAAGCCTTTTAGTTTGATGTAGTCCCATTTGTTGATTTTTGCTTTTGTTGCTTATGCTTTTGCTATCATATTCAAAAAGTCATTGCCAAGACTGATGTCAAGGAGCTTCTCCCCTATGTTTTCTTTTAGGAGTTTTACAGTTTCCGTTCTCACACTTAAGTCCTTAATCCATTTCGAGTAAGTTTTGTGAGTGGTGTAATTTTGGGTCCAATTTCATTCTTTTGCATGTGACTATCCAGTTTTCACAACACCATTAGGAAAATGGAAGAGACTACCCCTTTGCTGTTGAGTATTCTTGGCAGTTGGGGACCTCTTGATGGAACCTTTATGAAAATCAACAAGGAACATGCCAAGGTCACCTGACATATGTTGTCCTTTCAAAAAATTCACTCAATTTGCATACAGCCCTATGAAGAACATTTGGCTTATATCGTGCAGTTTCAGCACTAGGAGCCTTAAAAATCATCAATTTGATGATGAAAAAGAGTCTATAGGTTAGCGGGACTTACACAGCTAGTCAGGGGCAGAGCTGAAACAGAGATCCCACCACCCTAACACCCCCGGGGCCGTGAGTGTGCTTGGGGAAGCCAAGAGATGGCAATGGTCCACCAGTTCTTGTAGAGAGAAAACTTTGAACCTGTTTCTTATGTATACAGTTGAAACTATATTCGACCAGGATTTGTAGAGCCCTCCCTGGAAGCATCCTAAATTCCCAATTATTATTTTGACCTGTGAGACTTCAGGGTAGCATCTGCCTCCACACTGCTACATCTAATGTGGCCACATTTCACAGCACCACCCCCTGTTGTGTTGCTCTGACACTGCGGGTTTTGTCAGTGCCATGATGTGAGAAGGGTCGAGAACTTTTCCTTTTTATATATACTTTTTATCTTTTGATCATTTTAAAATATACCAATGTTGGTGGAATCTACTTTCCAGGTCATCAACCCCTTGACAATCATATTTCTTAAAAAGCTTGGCTGAGTACTTCCCTGGTGGCGCAGTGGTTAAGAATCCGCCTGCCAATGCAGGGGACACAGGTTCGAGCCCTGGTCCGGGAAGATCCCACATGCCGTGGAGCAACGAAGCCTGTGCGCCACAACTACTGAGGCTGCGCTCTAGAGCCCACGAGCCACAACTACTGAAGCCCGCGTGCCTAGAGCTTATGCTCCGCAACAAGGGAAGCCGCCGCAATGAGAAGCCTGCGCACCACAACGAAGAGTAGCCCCTGCTCACCACAACTAGAGAAAGTCTGCACACAGCAACGAAGACCCAATGCAACCAAAAAAAAAAGCTTGGCTGAGAGTCATCTTAGACCAGCCTTTCCAAGGGCAATGGAAAGATGCTCAGTGTGGCCCACGATGGGAGGAAAGAGGCTGTACCTCTCAGGCTTCAGCCACAGTGACGGGAACCCGTCAGGAACACTCAGCCTCCATAAGGAAGGCAGCACCTGGACCTCCTTTAGACTGTGGTCGATTTCCTTGTGATAAATGTTCTGAAGCTCTGAAATTCTTGCATCGTTTCTCGAAGTCTTTCTTCAGTCTAAGTCCATTTTTTAAAGTCTTCTAGATCCCATTCTTTTAAATCTTAGGAATAAGGTGTGTGTAAGGCTGGCATAAAGAATCTGTTCAATACATGTGTGTTGAAAGCATATTGTAGTTAAAGTATACAAAGTCGTATGATAAAATAAGTGATTGTGCTCATTATCGGCTTTAACTGAATGTTTCATAGGACTTTTCTAAGTTGTAAAAAAAAATAGTAAATTGGTTCATTCAGTAAAACAAAACAGCAAATATTTGCTAAAAGGTTAACTTTAAAAATAAAAGATTGGGGCTTCCCTGGTGGCGCAGTGGTTGAGAGTCCGCCTGCCGATGCAGGGAACACAGGTTCGTGCCCCGGTCCAGGAGGATCCCACGTGCTGAGGAGCGGCTGGGCCCGTGAGCCATGGCCGCTGGGCCTGCGCGTCCAGAGCCTGTGCTCCGCAACGGGAGAGGCCGCAACAGTGAGAGGCCCGCAAAATAAATAAATAAATAAATAAATAAAATAAAAATAAAAGATTGAGTGAGACTAAATTCAGCAGGTATCATCAGTGCATTATCACCAGAATGGTGTGATGTGATATGTAGATTATTTGCTTAATAATCCACAAGAACAACCCAAAATAACTAAATGGTAGACTGTCTCAATCACCACTTTATTTTTCTATCCAAGGATAATGTAAACTACATGGAAATTACTGTAATATGTGGAATACTGGCAAAACCTTCTAGCTAGAAGTATGCAACTGTAAATGAGACGAGCTTGTACCCTTTGTTCCACTGTGCACACCCTTGGGATCTCAATTGTACAGAGTACTTGATTTCTTTGGAGAGTTATTGAGTTGAAGGTTTCATCTCTGTTCTTATATTTAAGGTCCTCCTTTGCTGCTTTTTTGAGGGGAGAGGAGAACTAGAGGCCCACAGCATGTCATGTCATATGGATATGCAATCAGTATTAACCCCAAATAATTAAACAATATGTTCTTCATAAAAATAGGCCTTTGTTACTCTTTTTATATTTTTATGTTTTTTTGCGGTACGCGGGCCTCTCGCTGCTGTGGCCTCTCCCGTTGCGGAGCAACAGGCTCCGGACGCGCAGGCCCAGCGGCCATGGCTCACGGGCCCAGCCGCTCCGCGGCATGTGGGATCTTCCTGGACCAGGGCACGTGGGATCTTTTCGGACCGGGGCACGAACCCGTGTCCCCCGCGTCGGCAGGCGGACTCTCAACCACTGCGCCACCAGGGAAGCCCAGCCTTTGTTACTCTTCATACTCTGAGTAAGCATTCACACACACACACACACACACACACACACACACACACACACTCTATATTGTAAATCAATGTACCTCAATAAAATAAATATATATATATATATGTCAAAATAAGAAAAAGCAACACTCTAATCGCCTACAAATTAACTATGTGAGTTTCCAGCAGCATTCACAAAAGCAATACCGTAGAATTATTCTAGACTGAATTCCTGCCCCTTTACCACACGAACACGCAGCCAATTCATCCCACCTGCCAAATGACCAGTTTGATGCCTGCCAATGAACTTCTGGGAATACTGTACTGTATTTGTGAAAACATATACTAATCCTTACCCACCACCCCATCTCTTTGTATTACCAGGGATCATGCTAAACTGCCTAATCTGTCACCCCCCGCAGCACGCCCAGTGATCAATGGTGCCTCCACGTGAAGCTGCACTGTTCCTTTTATTTTTTTATCATAATCTTTTTTTTTAACATCTTTATTGGAGTATAATTGCTTCACAATGGTGTGTTAGTTTCTGCTGTATATACAAAGTGAATCAGCTATACATATACATATATCCCCATATCTCCTGCTTCTTGCGTCTCCCTCCCATCCACCCTCCCTATCCCACCCCTCTAGGTGGTCACAAAGCACTGAGCTGATCTCCCTGTGCTATGCTATCATCACTGTCCCTTGACTGGAGCATGCAGACGACTCCTCAAGGCTTAGCCCCCCTTGCAGTTGGGCGTGGCCAAGTGACTAGTCCTGACTGGTCACATTGGGCTGGGAGGAGGAGGGAGTGCCCTTTCCGGGAGAAAGCACAGAAAAACCCCATGGGACTCTCCAGGGCGATGAGGGGCAGCTTACTCCAATGGGCTTCTAAGTGGCTGTGTGGGCAGAGCCTCCTGCCGACTGAGGGGGACACGTAACAGGAGCAGGAAATGAAGGTTGCTGTGTTAAACCCCGGAGCTTGGGAGGTGCTTGTTTCTACAGCATCCTGATGAATCCAGAGACTAGCTGGCATTGCTTCTAAGCCACCTGGACCAGGTATTGTCCCTATAAATGTTGTGCACCTTCTCCAAGAAGCTCTATTTTCCAACCCTGTGGAAGGACACATAAATTTTTTTTTTTTTTTTTTTTTCCTTGCG